>NW_021620295.1:465913-553649 GCF_004785775.1 Grammomys surdaster
ACACACACACACACACACACACACACACACACACACACACACACACACACAAGAACTCACATACACATACTGAGCACACACACATAAAATTGAAGAAAAAGAATGTAATTTACTCAACTTTTATTGCTCTTTAACACTGACATTTATTAATAATTTTTATCTTTTTGCCTTTATCTTATATATTGCAAGTAGTAGCAGAAATTAATTGTTTAAATAGAGATAAATGTTCTACTTTTACCAATTTGGGGGAAATAGTTAGGCCAGTGCCTTTAATTCATTTAGGAAACACAGACATATTTAGCAGAAGTTAAATAATTACCACACAGGTTATTACCACTTACTTCCTACAGAATGAGGCAATCAGTCACTGCAAATTAAATCCGTAGACCACTGATTGCAGTGGCCCACTTGGTTAATAGACACAGGTAATTTTCAGCTGTTGAGTCCCCTGAGTCTGGCCTGAGTGGGCTGCTGTGGAGCTGCTGAAGCATTCCACGTGGACAGTAATTGTCAGAGGGTCAAGAAACACCTGACTTGGTGATCTTGTGTATAGTACCTGTTGGTGCAAGAGCAGAGAAGCATGCTGGGAAACTGGAGAGAACATCATCTGCCCTGCAAGCTTTCTTTTACAATTAAAAAATCAAGCATTAAGGAGAGCCCAGGGCCAAGGACAATATCTTATTTTCTCACAGTGGAAAAATCACAAGACAGCAAGGTCTGCATTTTGTTTGAGCAGGTTGTTCTTTTAATACATGTGGGCAGTGAACATGTTAATGAGGTGGTTGGGAAGGAGAGATGAGTGGATAGCATGTGAGGCTGGGCACCTGATGAGAAGCAAGCTTGCCACTGAGCTCTACCCGTGCCTCTTAAGAGATAAGTGACAAAGTTACCTTCTCTGAGCCTCAGTTTCCTTGTGTAGAGAGTTATGATAGAAGAGAATCAACATCTTAAAGTTACTGCAGAAAATGAATGGAGCACTTAGATAACAGTGTTCTATACACTGGAAGAATTCAGAAAGGCTATGGTGGTTTTTATTTTCAACTTGACAGTCTCTAGACTTGCCTAGAAGGAAGTATGTGGATTTGCCTGTGAGGGATTGTCCAAATTAGGTTGATTGAGATAGGAAGTATGTGGATATGCCTGGGAGGGATTGTCCGAATTAGGTTGATTGAGATAGGAAGTATGTGGATATGCCCGGGAGGGATTGTCCGAATTAGGTTGATTGGATAGGAAGAGCCAATTTAGATGTGGGCAGCCATTCCATGAGCTAGGGTCCTGGACTGAATAAAGAGGAGAAAATGAGCTAAGCCCCAGAATTCATCTCTCTGCTATCTGACTGTAAGTGCAATGTGACCAGCTACCTCAGGCTCCTGTCCCTAAGACTTCCCAATCACAACGGACTGTAGCTCCTAACTTTAAATCAAAATAAACCCTTCCTTCCTTAAGTTGTTTCTGTTGGGTTGTTTTCTTCCAGCTACAAAAGAAGCAACTAATACAAAGGTGCAGTGAGTGTGCAATATTTTTTTTCTACTTGAGTTAAACATCTGGTAAGCTGTTATCTTCCTATACCTGATTTCCTCATTCATATGGATCTCCTCAGAAGCCACAAACCCATACACCTCCCATCTATTGGTCTTCCATTTTCCATACTGAACACTTTTATGTCTTTTTTTTGCAAACTTCCTCAACAGGAGACCCCCAAGTGTGTTTTTACGCATTCTACAAAGCCCTGTGAAACACCAGGATTGCCTAAATGAAGATAAGACAGAAAGAGACAAGTCCTCTATGAATAGGGGACACACCAAAGAGCAATAGGAAGCATCAGTGGGGAACTCTTTGCTGCGTGAGAACACAGACCAGAGTCACCTAGCTGAGTCTTAGGAAAGGCTGGTAGGGACTAGAAGACATTAACTCTGCCTTCCTCCATATTGAAACCTTGCAGCCCCGGCCTCAGCAGCTTCTACCAAGTGCATAGCTCTGAGTACCAAGAGGACAGATGAGTTTGGGAAGTGGAAGATGTGCTGGCAAACTGTACTTTCAAGCGTGATCCTCATCATCCTCTTGGGTGTGAAGCATAAAGTTAGTGAGATTGTGTCCACAGAGAGAATGAATAGTTGTTCATCAGGTATGTGAAACACATTTCCTTTCAAAGCTCAGACCCGATTCATTGTCATAGGAATGTGCTGGCTGACAACGAAATTTTCAATACATAATTTTAAAATATTTGAACTTCTTATCTACTGCTTACATAAGGAATCTGAGACAGAGGGCCATTTTTTCCACAAATACTGTGTTTTCTTACATCACTTGCTGAATAATCATTTTATCTCTTTCCCCTATTAAATTTAAATTTCCACTTTTCATATACAGAGTCTCCATTTATTTATGAGCTCTTTTGGGGTCTCTCTGTCTCGGTCTATCTGTTGGTGCCACTTTTCTAGCTTTTCCTAGTTGATAGTGTGCCCTTCTTTCTTTTAGTTTTCTTTAATGTTCTTTAAAATGCATAATATTAAGTATTTTCACAAAGAAGGACTCTGAAAGTCTAGACTTTACCCGTTTTGCAATATAAAAATATAATTCGTAGCATAAGCAGTATTGTTTCTGCTGCTACTGTTTCATACCAGATTTTGTAAGAACATGTGGAAAAACAAAGCATTTAATATTGGATACTGTATATTTATGGAAAGGCTTTTCTGTTTGCTATCTAGGTGAACTGGGGGGACATCACTCATTCTTTCTGAGCTTCAGTTTCTTCATCTACAAGACGGAGATAGTAATAGTCTATCTCCATAAGCCTAATAGCTAATGCTGTCACCTTGACAGGATTTGGGATCATCTGAGAGACAAACCTCTGAACTTTGCAATGGAGTTTCTCAATGAGGCAGGAAAACTCACCTAACGGTGGGAGGCATCATTCCATCGGGCTGAACCCACACTGAATGAAAAGGATACAGTGAGCTGAGCAGCATCCATCTCTCTCTGACTGCTGACTACAGATGCAGCATAACCAGCCACCAGCATAGAATGTACGCTTCAACTATGAGCCAAAATAAGTCTTTCCTTCCTTAAAGTAGTGTTGTCTAGTATTTTGTTGCATCAAAAAAGGAAAATTACTAACACAGTAAGATACTGAGATTCTGTAAGAAAACCTAAATATTTTAGCAAAGAATCTGACACATAATCACAGATGTATCAGAAGCTATAGGTATGACAAATAGGCTATGACATTTTTAAAATGCTAGGTAGTATTCAGAGCCATTATTATAGAAATTGGCAGATTTCACAACTCAATAACTTCCTGTCATGGAACTAGAAATCTATACAGCCTACATTATTTTCACAGGGGAACTTTCAATGAGTCCTCTTAGGCCATGATTTTAACTTTACAAATTCATGAACTGTAGATAACATGCCTAAAGCTTTGACTTTTAGCTACAAGCAGAAAGGAAAGTCTGAAATGTTAGTTTCTCTGCCAAACACAAATTAGCTATGGGTCTCAGTACAACTGTATGAGACAATAACATAAAATGTGTGAGCAAAACAAACCATGGGGTCTTGGAAACTGTGCCAAGAAAACCATCTTATTAAATGATCATTAGGAAATCAATCACTGAAATCTGTAAATAACTGTCATGTGCAGTAATGTGTGTGATACTGCAGTTGCTACTTTTTAACAGAATGATAAGGAGAATGCAAAAGTGAAGATAAGTCCATAAATATTTCTGAGGAGACTACTGCAAATTTAATTAACTGAGCAATGAAATCTTAGTTCTTTAAATTTAGACCTGAAATATGAATTTCTCCTCCAAAGAATTCTTATTAGAGGGAGGCAGGCTGGAAAAAGAGAAAGACAACTAAACCAAACAAAAGCAAAACTCCAATAAATTTTGACTTAATAATGTTTTATCATCAAGAAGATATTAAAAAGAGGCATTGTTGTGTCTTATGATCAGTAGAGAGCATTAGAAAATGACAACCAACTGGTCTATGTTCCCTTAAGAAACAGAACTAAGTCCTCAGTAAATGATTATACTACTTTATGCAAGTATAACGATTCCTACTGACTGTGAATCAAGAGTACTATGGAAAATAATGTGTTCTCAACACATAGTACCCATTTTCCAAAAACTTCAAGAGGCTCATAGATGCCTAAATGTGATCAATAGTGGGCAGAATAGGTATCATGGTAGATACAGAGGGCCTTTGAAAGTCAAGGACAAGGATAAATCAACGACAAGGACAGATCTCCACACAGTCTTTTGACTCACCTAGGCAACAGCAGACCAGGGATTGTTTAAACCATGACAAAGAGCCAATGGAAGAACTTCCTTCAGGCAGCCCCAACCTGATGTATAGATTCTGGACTCTGTAGGCCTAAATCCTTCTTTCCCTTCCTTTCCATCTTCTTTTCTTGCTCCTTCCTCCCTACTTCACTGTACTGCTTCTTGCTTCTTGGCTGATGCCCACATTTCTACTCACTTTGCTTACCTGCCTGCTTCTGAACACTCACCAAGGCGACCACATGGTGTTTATGCTGGGATAAGACAGGAGGTCCATGATTGACTTCCATTCACACCATATTCTAATGTAGCTTTCACCCTGGTTTATTCTGGGGTACATGGAAATTGAAGAACTCTTAAGATTAATACAAGAGATGTAGGGATTCCTTCTAAGGAAGCTAGCTTCCTTGAGCTTTCTATGATGGGATTTTAGGGAGTAACAGATCTCCCACTAGTGAATTTCACTGAAGTTGATCCAACTGAAGAGCTTTGAGGAGATAAACTTTGAGCCAGGCTTCGAACATAGCATAAACAGTTTTACATTTGGAAGTGAAGGCCTGAAAAGATATGCAGAAAGAGATGTGGATATCTTCACTCTGCTTCTAACTTTATGGGGCCTCTGGGTCAATTTTAAATCCAAGGTATCACTTAAGCAACTGTTGTACAGTCTGGAATCATCTTGGAGCCCTGTACTTGTGTGACAGGAAGTTGGGGATAACAATAGGAACATGTTCATTCACATAGGGATTGGGTCAATATTGCCATCATAGTTTCAAATGCCCCAAACCGATGTTTCACTAACAGGTGTCTATCACCTGGGTCTATGACTCTTCAGGATACTTCCAAGTGTGATATTCTGAGCTTCTACTTCAAACATGTGTGAAATAAGTCTCAGTCGAGGAAATAGCACATTTCCTATTAAATTATATAATAATTATTATATTTTGTTAAATTATATAACAATATTATTACTGTATATAATAAATATAAAATATTGTATAATTATTAATTTATAAAATATTAAAATGATTATTAATAATTACTCATTATAATTATTATTGGTAGTAGTAGTAAAGGAAAATAACACCAATAGCTTGTGCATAGCACTAGGCAACAGAGTATGTGGTGAGAAAGAGGGTACACTATCTCCACATCTTATCTTAGTCCTTTGAGTTCCACAGTGAATAGAAATGCTGCGACCCAATGCCATCAATATAACCATTTTTTTAAACCAGCCAGGCAAGTTGACCTGACAGAGCAATGTTGACCTGCTGTCACTCAACCATGTTGTGTATGGTAAAGCATCCTATCCACAGAGGAAAAGATTGTGATTTTCTACTTTATATCTTAACTGTCTGTGCCTGGCACATTTTACACGCTCAGTAAGTGATATGAAGTGATAGACTGTGATCACAATCCAACAACCTTGCTCCAGAGTCTACCATGCCTTCTCAAAGCCTTTCTATTCTCCTGTGTTTCTCACTTTTCTGCCTAGGCAAGTTTGTTTCAAACTTTTCACTTCTATCAGAGAATCATCTGCAAGAGGGTAGCAGGGTCTTCAGAAGAGTGTTAAACTGGATACTCAATAGAAAGGTTCCATCAGCATGAGTCTGAGATGGGATTTGAAATTTGGCATGTCTAACAAGCTCCCTGGTGATGCTAATGCTGCAGGTCTGGACCCCAAACCTTGAGAATCTTTGTCCTGGGTCAATATCCCCATGTTTTCATACCATCCACCTTTGCCCATTCCTATCCCAGAAATGACAGCTTATCCTATCTACAATGGCAGTGAAGGGAAGAAATAGCTGAACATTGCCCAGTCTACATGGCAACAGAAACAAGCCCCAGAAGAATGTGTTTAAATGATAGGAGCTGTGACTTACAATAAGGACTCTTAGTACCTCCTCCCTTCAGCAGCATAGCCGTAGGCAAGAAAGCTGACCTTTCTGTGCTACATCCTGTCAAATGGGCACATGAATAAATCTCTCTTTTTCCATGGCTGCTGTGAGAATTCAGGGATAAAATAAGGAAACATTCTGTGGCTAGTGGAGAATACACTGTATATTATTATGCAGTCAGCTCATGAACTCACCGTGCTAGACAGGAGACTAGAATTAACTCCGGTGGGTGATGGCTGAGCTCAGAAAGAAGTGTGGGTTCCCTTTATATACTGTACATCTGAAACGAAATGAAACAGCAAGATGTTCCCAAGTAGAACATGAAAATTAAAGCCATATACTTCCAGATAAAATATACTTCATTATCACGAGCCAAATATGAAATAAAGAGGGGAGAAATACAGCAATATGTTCCCATAAAGAACAGGAAAGAAATTTGGGGAACTAGTCCTGAGTAACTTTAAATGCCTCTTCTATCTTTTACTGCAGAGCCAAGAAGGGCAGAAAATTATGACAAACTAATTATTATGATGGATGGGGAGCCAGTCCCTTCTGCTTACTACACTGCTGGAGCAAGGAGCAGCCCTGCTTTCTGCATCTTTCAACATGCAAGACACCCCAGATAATAATGGTCTATACAGATTAACAACATTATGTTAAATTAAGTTTTTCATTTCGTAGTTCTTTTCCATGAACCTGGCCCTGCTTTACATTTTTCTATTTCTTGTTTCCAAGGCACTATCTGTGTATTTAAGGATGACTTCTTTCATGCTAATTAAAGGTGATGGCGTTCTTGTGTTTTCTGTGGCTTCCAATGGCAAGAGTCCAGGGAGCAGGTGCTGATGAAACTGCTGCAGGAGAACCAGCCTTGCTCCCTTGCCAATAGATGGAGGTCATGGGAGAGGCAGGGATGCAAAGCAAACTGCAGGAAAAATCCTACAATTCTTCATTTCATATTTTGTTTAAAAGAATTATAACAATGTGTCCAGCAGTGTGATGTGAGGACGTTAAGTTTAGAATAAAGAGATAGCCACCTCCTTCTCCTGCTCCTCCTTCACTTAACCAGGAGGAAAATTCCAGATAGTAGCTACATAATTAAGTAGCCATTCCATTGTGCAAAAGAGTAAATTCCTTCATGCATGCATCATTCACTCAGATAGTAAATCATCATAGAGCTTGTGTATTAAGTATCTACCCAATGCCAGACATTGAGTGAGAAACTGGAAATGCAATGAAGAACAATATAGACATGAACCCTGCTATTCTAAGAGTGGATAGACAAAAACATAAAGACCAATATGTAGACCAATTGTCATTTGCAATGAAATGTCTTAATGGAAAGAAACATAGGGATGAGATGGAGAACAAACAAGGGACTGTTTTATGTGTTCAACATCCAGAGTCACTTCCAAAGAGATGGAGGATGAGGATTAGGTGGGACTCAGAGGGTGAAAATGAGCTCAGCTTTTAAAGGAGAAGAGCATAAAAATTGAAGCAAGAGAGCAGCATTTGCAAGGTGGGGTGGCTTGTAGCATATTCAAAAAGATGGATAAAAATACAGCTACTGCAGAATAAGCGAGGCCAAGACAGGCATGATGTGGTTGTCAAGTACACTGGGACCAGTGTAGGCAGGAGGGACAGGCAGAGTCTAGAACTCATTTCTAGGTAAAAGGGAACAGGAGAGAAAGCTTACAATGAGAGAGGGGAATGATATGACTGTTTTCTCTGGGCTTTGAGGAATGGATGTGACTGTGTGGGGTCAGAATCTAAAAGAAAGCTTAGTGGTGGAGAAATTTGAAGATAGGTTTGATGGGGCATGAAAAAGGAGGTGATAGTGAATGGAATCACAAAGAACGTGCAAAGATAGGACTCCTAGATGGTGTAAATGCTTTAGCTCAGGCAGTTAGTTGGATGTCTTACTATTCACTGAGACTAAGTATAGATGAGGGGGAAGAAAATTCAATTCCAAGAGGAAACTTTTCATTGTCTTTGGGATCCTATGTGGTATTGTTGCACAGAGAGGAGTCAGTGTGTACTCCAAAGCGTGAAATCATGTTGTGTAAAGCTAGCGGGACATGCAATCCTGTGTTCATTGCCAACACAGCTCCCTCCACCAACAATTCACTCAGCCATATCTCAGGATCCTGTTGCCCACTAACAGCATCAGAACAAGCTCAAGCCAACATCAGGAATGCACATACCAAATTTACAGGCAAATATTTGCCATGGAAAATATAATTTTGACTGTTCCTAGTACTTATATCCTAACTTGAAATTTACAATATATTTTCAAGCCTTTAACATGTATATTGTTACCTGAGTATTTTGTAAAGCTACAGGTTCAGCTTCAGTAAGTTTAGGGTTAGACCTGAAATTCTGCATTTCTGTTAGGCTGCTGAGACTCTGATCCACTGATAGCAGTGCAAACAGTACTATTATAATACACATTGTCTCATTTATAAAATACACACTCATTTGTCCCTATAGCAAGCAACCTTCAGAGAAGTTTAATCTTCATTTTACCAGAAAAAACAAAGACTTGGGGAGCTTTAAAATTATCTGTTTCCTAAACAATATCAGTCCATAAGTGGCTTAGTTAGGATTTCTATTGCTATGATAAAACCATGAATGAAAGCAACTTTGTGGGGAAAAAGGGGGAATATCTTATAGTTTATACTCCATTATCCAGAGAGGTAAGGGGAGGATAACAAAGCTGGAGCCTGGAGACAGGAACTGTAGCAGAAGATGGAGGAGTACTGTTGACTAGCTATGGCTTGCCCAGCCAGGACCACCAACCTGTGGGTGGACCACAGTAGACTGGGTGGGTCCTCCCATATTAATCATCAATCAAACATAATGAGCCATAGGCCAGTATGGTAGGGGAATTTCCTCAACTGAGTTTCTCTCTTCTAAAATGACTCTATCTTGTGTTGAATTAACGTAAAACTAGCAGTGCAATAATAGATCTAGCATGTAAACCTCAGCTCACAATATCATTTGTAATAAGTTATAATTAGAAAATTCATACAATTATATAGGTTCTAAGACAGACTTAAATTGTCATTTGTTGAATAACTAAAACAAAGGCCCATTTAAATCATAAGTAATCAATATTTACCTGAAGATCACTTCATCAACAAAAGAAAAATGTTTGAGAACCACTATATTTTACAAGTCTGTGTGTAGGCAATTTTATTCATTCTTATTTGAAGTCTAATTTACATACACTAAAGCACATATAGCTAATGTGTTTGGCTTTGTTCATTTTCAATTGAGGTATAATTTACATACTTTAAAATTCACAGATCTCAGGTGTAAATGTCACCTCAAACAAGATATAAAATACTTCCACCATTCCAGAAAAAACATCACACCTCTTCACAGCTAATTCCTTGACCTCTACCAGCAGTTACACATTTGACCTGCCCAGGACCTTCATGTTATCAAGAGTGACTACTGTACTCTTCTGCTCTACCAGCTGGACCTAGAAAGGAGTCACAAATCATCTAATTGACACCACATCCACGGCTTCTGTGGGCCAGCAACAGTAGCAACAGTTGCTATACAACATTTTGAAGCTCACAACTACCATTCTTTCATCAAGAAACACTCTCATACTGTATGATGTCTGTAGTTCTCTTTCACCCAGATTTTTCAATTTCTCTGCAATGAAAGGTTTCTCATTGGAAGCTAAAAGGACAGAATTTATACAGCTAGTACCCACTGGACATTTGATTATGGTAAAGTTTGTCCAAATTTCGTCATTGAGTCAAATGCTTCTAAATCGGTTATCTTATCTTTTAGTGATTGCCCTTTTAAATTACTTAATCTCCAGTAGCAGATTTTCCCTTCATGCCTTCTAACACCCAACATGCTACAGCCAGGCATTTTCTTAAGCAAATACCAGTCACAACATCATTAAGATTCAGCTTACTTACAAGGAAGCATATACCCTTGCAAAGGCTACTTGCTTATTCTTGGCCAAGTTCTGACCAAAGTCTATATTTTATTGGGGCCAGAGAGATGGTTCAGAGGACCAGAGTTCAATTCCTAGCCCTACATGGCAGCTCACAACTGTTTGTAACCCCAGGTTCAGTATTTCTGACTCCCTCACACAGACATACATGTAGGCAAAACACCAATGCACATGAAAAAAGCAAATTATATATTAAAAAACATAAGCATAGAGCCTCAAAGATGCTAGTCTCCTACCAACAGACTGAACTAATGACTGTTTCTCTATCACCAATATCGACCCAAAAGATAATGAATGATACTTCTGATCCAAATCTAACTACAGGCCTCCATAGTAAGAGCTGGGTTTTGTTAACACCTTAGTTTTTGTACCTCTTGATAGTGTTCTAGAAATTAGACTATGGGTCATAACCTGAAATCTGCTACTTCCTTAATGTACCACTGAATGCCTGTACATTCTCTCCTGTTATTTCTGGATGTGTTTCATCACACACACACACACCACCACCACCACCACCACCACCACCACCACCACAAACCAACTGCTTAGTGTCTACAGAGTTAGCTGAGTTACCTGCACTTGAACCCTTCCATTTATCTGGCCTAAGCCATGGCCTCTGTCTTAGTGATCCTCCAACATCCATAGCAAACCCCACTCTGTTGTTAGATCAGTTACTTCTCCTGGTGATGTGAATAATAAGCAATTCAGTGAAAGAAAGGTTTACTCTGGGCTACAGTTCAAGGGAATTCTTCCACCATGGTAGGAAAAGCATAGCAACAGGAGAAGAAGGCATGGTGGCAGGGTATGAGGACAGCCATGTGATCACATTGTATCAGGAAGAAAAAAGTGACCAAGAAATGGCCCAAACTCTACAACCTCAAGGTTCACCACTAGTTGACTACACAAGTGACTACCACCTAAAGGTTTCAAAAAATGGCAAGCAGATTCCAGCTTGGAACCACATTTTCAAACCTATCTTAGAAGGCATGTCACATTCAGCCCACAAGACCTGCTAACAAGATTTGGAAGCATCTCTCTATTTATCATGTGGGCTAGGAAATAACACTATAAGAGATGGCTCTATAATACTGAAGAATTTCAGTGAGTAGCAAATGCTAAATTTTTACTTGGAAAGCTTTTATGGATATCTAGAATGCAGACATCCTGTCCTCTGTGTCTATATTTCTTATACCCTCCTGAGCTAGGTACAGAGCAACACACTGTAAATATTTGCTAAGTCAATAGCAGTTGGTTAAGTTAAAATAACAATGACACTAATGTTTAATAGGAATAATACTATGGTTTGCCTGACAAACTACAGGATAATTACACAAGAATTAGGAAGACAACAAAAATATACCTTGAAAAGATTCTATCAGGAAAATTTCTTTTTAATCATCTTAGTGCTTTTTAGAACACCAAAGGAAATTATGCTACAATTTTTAATCTATTTTTTAAACAGTTTCAAATGTAAGTGTTCCTAGATCATGTTACTATAATTACTAAATGATAATCACACACAGATATATTCAAATCCATTTAATCCCATAGGCATTCACTAGTATATTAGAATTAGTAGTATATTTTTAATAAAGAAAGGATCACCATTCTTATAGTTTTGGTTGTGAGCCTAACGTTAACGGCTGAGCCATCTCTCCAGCCCATGATCACTGTTCTTATGAATGGTTATTTTGAAGCCATAAACAATAAAATATGTAAATTATATATATATATATATATATATATATATATATATATATATATATATAGAGAGAGAGAGAGAGAGAGAGAGAGAGAGAGAGAGAATTCTTTGGGGTGACCAATCATACTTTTATTTAAAAACAGGTATTTTTATTAGCTGGTTTTTATATTCCTTGCTGGATTTGGAGCTGTATTTTTTTCAATGAGCCACACAGTGGCTGATGCAGGGGAGTAGCAGAGAATAGAATGGAGAGAAGCAAGTACTATACCGTTCTTTCTGTTTCTCCCTTGCAACATACAAATCCTCATCAACTACGGCCTCAATTCACTCTGTATTCACCCCTGAAGTGCCCTATGCCCCATCCTCAGGAGAGCAGATTCTTCCATTATTCTGAGTCCTCCTCAGAAAGGCCTTCTTGGACTTTCACTTCTGGTCATTTCCAACCCTGTACTGTCAGCTCATTTAAGCTCTATTGACCTCCTCTCTTAATGAAAGAAAGTCTCCATGATATCTTCCAGCTCTCAGCCCAGCCCCAAGCTCTCAATAAATATTTGAAGAAGGAATGATTGAAGGCACCCCTCACTTATTTCATGCACACAACACTTTATGCAAAACTTGAAGAAGCAGCACAAAGATTTTTTTCCACACTTGATGTCCAAGGCTCGATAAGTGTACCTGGTAACTAGTTCTAGCATCTTGGGTTGATTTCTTCAAGCTCCTCAGTTGAGATCATTAGTGGTCATGGATTGGTTCATCTTATATGATAAGAGAGTGGGAATCTCTGGTTTGTGGAACCATTCATATAATATACGATGCCATGATCCCTAGCAACTGCTAAATGTCTGCAATGAGCTCCACAGATACCTCCAAAGTTGGAAAAACAAGCGGCATTTGACAAAAGGTTAAAATAATGTCATTCTTCCACTGGTCCTTAGAGCCCTGGCATCTAAATGGATTCATAAAAAAATTTTTCTTCTCCTTCATTAAAATCAGGTTTCTGCTACAATTTTTTGATGAGCAGGCAGGTATATGATGTATGACATTCTCTTAGGATTATAAAAGAGCTGAAAGATTCTGATTACCCCATTATTTCTGTTCTGAATTTTTGTTTTGACAGGTTAAAATTCACAATTTCTCACTACTCTGATGCAGTTGCTTGAAATATTCAGTATAGTAACATATTGTCCAGGTCTGTAGCTTAAAATCAGTGGCTACAACATATAACCTAGGTATCTAGTAGAGTGTAACACTTAAATTATTATATGCAAACATTGTATTTCTCAAATAATGACACTTCCTGAAGAATGTCTCCACCATAAACCAACACATGACTGTAAGTTTCAGTCAAATTCTTGTTCACTATATTAAATCTACCAAAAAATGTCATCTGAGTGTCATTAAAACATGTCTAAGTAAAACAATATGACTTTAGAAGACTCCCTGGGGTTTAATACTATCCTGGATCCTTTTAGATTTCAGTAGCAGATCATAAAAGCCTACAAGTTCTTCCAGTCTCCATATATTATAATGGGATCAGCCACTTCTACATTGAAGAGAAACAATAAACTCTTCTTTTCCCATCCCTTAGAATTCAGACTCACCCAATAGCAATTAGCAAGACCAGCAACAGATTACAAGCACCTGAGTAGACCTGATTTGCCTGTAGACCCCTCACTACCACATTTAGAATCTTGAGCCATTTCCTGGACCTAGATATAGCTTTGTCCCACTAACCTCCTAGAGCTATGAAGTAAGCTACCCTTGACTCTCCAGTCCTGGCGATGTAAATAAAACGATCCCATGTTTGTAGTCATCCAAAGAAGCATGTGGGAAAAATCAAAGTTTGTTCTATTTTTGTTGGCAAAAAATAAAACAATTGGTGAGATATTTTATTATATTAATCCTCAATTTCTTAATGTATAGAATATGAGACTTTGATTCCAACACTCTAGGTGAGATGATGAGGAGAATGACTAGCGTCCTCTTCCTTGGTACCCTGAAAAGCTAGCTAAATGAGCATTCACTCCTCCAGGCTAGCGCTTCTTCAATGAAGGCTATTGTATTTATTATTTTCTCGTCTGTTGGCATACCATTATTTATCACAATGTTTAGCCCTAACATAAAATCATTGCTTTGTTGTTTGTTGTAGATGTGCTATTGGCTGAATGTTCATGTCTACCCACGAGCACATCTGGGTAACTCTAGTTCCAGTGCATCCGTATTTGTAAACAAGGTCTTTCAGGACCACCAAGGTCATGAGAGCTCAGATGGAGGTATAAATGCCCCTGTGAGACAAAGCCAGAAGCTAGCTCATATGTGTCCCTTGTGTGAGGCATAGGATGCTGGCAGTCAGCAACCTGAAAGCTTATGCTTGCCCAGAATCAAATCTTGTTGCACCTTCACTGTAGACTTCTAGTCTCCAGAACTAACAAATTTCTCTTCCTCTCAAGCCACACATCTATGGATAGTTGTAGCTTCTGAAACTGAGACAAACTAGTTTCCAGTTTTTGTTTTTGAAGCTTTTTAGCTTATAACACTGGAGAGCTCACAGTTGCCCAAACCTTGTCACACTGAAACAGATGAAGGCTTAGGGGAGGGCATTAATATGTAGCCATGGAACAATGTCAACTAGAAATAAGAAAGAGTACTTTTGTAAACTAAAAGAAAAGTTCTGAAGTGATCTAATCTCACAATTTTTTTAAATAGAAGGCCAAAGAAGGCAGATAATGCTGTGAGAGACCTCCGAGTTCCATGTGACACAGGTTCTTTTTGTGGCATGGTATGTATCTACTTGTTCTGGGACAAGTGGCTCCTGCTGAGGAAAACCCAGAGCAATAGCCCTGGGATGAGCTTTGTGCTATTCCCAAGCTAACCCTACATGGATATCAGCTGTTGCAATGCTGGTCATCACATACCTGCTGGTCAGTAGAGCAGATATGAGTCCCTAGGTCCTAGCCTCAGCATGCCACAGGCATCTTAAGGAACTGTGCTTTCAGGGGTTCTGATGAAGACTGATTCCTCAGTGTAGAGTGTAGGTTTGGGGATCCTGGAATTACTACTTAAGCTCTGGAGATTCAGAAAAGAGCTTCCTGGGATTTGAAGCTACTGGAGTTGGGAGATAACCAGCTGATGTCCTGAAATGGAGAACAAGAGGGGAAATCTTTGAGTGTTATGACATCACTGAGATGTGGCAGGTGTCTCTCTGACTTCAGGATGAAAGCTAGTAGGGAACAGACTTGCTAGCAGTTGCCATGCAAAGTTTTTCCTAAATCTTTCAGCTTCCTCTCTACAGCTTGTTGTGCATTCCACCCATGCTGTCTCCTCTGACCTACTTTCCTTACTTTACACGAAAAGAAAAATCTCTGCAGGAACAAGACGCAATCAACACCCAACTTCCAACCAGTTATTGAGTCAGCCAAAGTACTGTTTCTTGTCTCCAATTTTTACAACAGACCTTAAAGAAAAATACAGCCTTTAGTCTTTGGATTTATGTCTTTCTGCCATTCTATATAATTTGAGAAATTTTGTTGGTAAATTCAGTATTATAGAAACAGATGACAATAGACTGACTCAGCAACTGCTTTTCTTAGTTTTTATGTAGAGAGAACTTCTCCAAAATTACTGGCATGCTCACCTCAGAATCTAAATTGAATGTTATAGATTGTCCTCTCAGTCATAGGGGCCTTACCCAGCTACTCATCCAGATGGCAGATACACAGACTGAATGCACACCCTGCATGTGTGTCCTGAGACATTTTCTTATCTGAAACTTGTCTCCTCCCAATTTTCAAAAGATATCTGAGGTGGCTTAATGAGAGAGTCAATAAAGAAGGCTATGGGGACTGAAGAGACAGTTAGGTTGTTAAAGTGTTTACAGCACAAATATGAAGATCTGAGTTTCATCCCCAGCACCCCTGCAAAAGCCAGGTACAGCAGTGTATGCCTGTAATCCTGGCACTGGGGAGACAGAGAAGGACCCTGAGGGCTTGAAGCTCTGCCAGTCTAGACAAATGGGTGAGCTCCAGATCCAATGAGAGATCGCATCTCAAAACCTAAGGTGTAGTATAGTTGGGAAAGACAACATATGGTATCAACCTCTGGCATAGATAAATACATACATACATATGTACTTGCATGCACATACATGTACACACACACACACACACAAACACACACACACACTAATGCAGTCCAACTGCAATGGAAAGAGTATTGAGTATGTTATAACCCAGTATAACCAGTACCTTAATAATTGGGGAAGGAATTTCTACTCCTAGTCTCTGGCAACACAGGAAACATTGTAGTGTTATGGAAGAGATGTGGACTTAGTCAAGCAGGGCTTAGATCTAAGATTCTTCACTTACCTAGACAAACTGACAGGTTTCCTCCTGTTAGGGGTTTTTCTAATTCATGGGAGAACTGTAAGTACTTCATCTGCTTGCCACAGTGAGTAAATAACAACGCACATACAAGAAGTAACTACATAGGTGTGATGTTGCCAGTACTGTCCTCGGTACTTTGTGTACATTTCTATAATTGTGACATAGTACCTATGAATTTTTAATGACCCTGCAACCAGTGTGTGACTGACTTATAACTGAGAAAGAAAAGTTGTAGAAGGCCATAAGCCAGTAGTTGATGAGTAAGGTCTAACCTGGGGGCTTGAGTTCCTATCCTTAGCTGTTCTTCTATATTGTCTTTATCCACAAGTGGTACAGTGTCAAAATGGAAGGTAAATAGATGGTGATCCCATTAATTTTATTTCTTTCTTAGCAGCCAGTGGTGGTTTGAATGACACATGTCTCCCACAGTCTTAACCATTTGAATGCCTGGTCCCTAGTTGGTGGCACTATTTGGCCGTGCTTAGATGTGACCTTGTTTGAGAAAATATATTACTGGATGTGAGCTTTGAGAATGTAGAGACTTGCCATTTTCTAGTTTGTGTCTCTGAATCATGACTGCAGTTCAAGATATGAGTCCTTATCTTCCTGTTCCTGCCATCATTCCTTTCTGCCACTATAAACTCCCACCCTCTGGCCCATAAGCTCAAATGAATTCTTCTATAAATTGTCTTGGTCATGATGTTTTTATCACAGCAGTAGAAAAGTAATTAATGTCTTAACAGCTTGGGAAGGAAAGAGTTTGCTTCAGCTTTCAGTTACAATTCATTATGAGGTAAAGTCAGGGCAGAAATGGACGGCATTTTCAGGGGCAGGAGTTGATGCAGGGGCCATTTGTTTCTTAACAAATGCTTTCTTAAACAACACAGGACCACCTGCCCAGCAGTGAGTGTCATTGCCCACAGTTGGCCAGGCCATCCCACATTAACTATTAATCAAGAAAATGCCATACAGAATGGTCTACAAGCAATGTGATCAAGGTTTTCCAGATAACCCTGGCTTGTATCAAGTCGCGATAGATGTATATGCAGCAAACAGCCAAGCAAAAATGGAAAAGATGAAAGATTTGTTCCTGGTGTGTGTGTGTGTGTGTATGTGTGTGTGTGTGTGTGTGTGTAAAATAAACTGTGTTATAAAATAAACTGTTTAGGAGATACCACATTCACTATTCCAAGATTAAACTATACAGCAAGTCAGACATAAGAGTGGAACACTACAATCCCAGCATTTGAAGGACAGAGGCAGGAGGATCACAAGTTCATAATCATTCTCGAGAACATACTTTGTAATTAGTAGATCTTCTGCTTTGACTCCAGGGATCCTAATCTTCTTCAGAGCACTGCCTGAAACCACCTCATCACTCTCAGGAGCCATGAAATGTACGCATACTCAATGGACAGTGCATGCAGCATGTAGCTCATTTAATAATTCCTCAGTAAAACCACATGGTTTTCAAAGTCCTTTCTAGAAAAATTCAAAATGCCAAGGGTTCAAAGAGGTAGATTTGTGATATTCCTGCCCATGTGGTTTGAGGACAACAATTATGTATCTGACAACCTCTTAGAATGAAGCCTGGTCAAAGTCCTCTCCCTGGTGTCCTGGCATAATAGAGCAGTGGTTCTGGATCTCTGAGTCATGACCACTTTAGGATCAAATTACCCTTTCATCGAGGTCTCATGTCAGATATTTACATTATGATTCATAACAGTAAAATTACAGTTACAAATGCAATGAAAATAGCAATGAAAACAAATTTATGTTTGGCAATCACCACAGCTTGAGAAACTGTATTAAAGGGTGGTAGCATTAAGAAGGTTGAGAACCACTGTAGTAAAGCTTCATACATAAGAGGGAAATTAGGAGAGGCTGATTCCAATAGGGATCTTATGAACAAGTTCTGTAGATGATTCTTGAGGACACTAAAATATGCTGACACAGACCTCTGTTGGGTCTAAGCTTCATGGGGCTGGGAAGTCGGTACAAAGCTCTGTATCCACAGTTCACTCATCAAAACATCCTCTGTGCGGTGCCTACCACCCCGACCAGCAGGGAAGAAAGACTCGCACACCAGTTCCTTCCAGCAGCAGTTTACTCAGGAATTGCTAGTTACATGAAGCTTGAAGGTGTGCCCCCGAGCCAGCCCAGGAACGAAGCTTTATACCCTGCATAGGACTGCCCATGAGCCCATACCACGTCTCACACTGTGATTGGTCAAAGACCCATGACACAAGATCAGGCCACCAGGAAGTACCGCCCCAGGACCAAACAAGGCTTGTTTACTCCAAGTCTGCAAGGGCTAGCCAGTACCATCTTTAAGGCGTGGCAGCAGCGCTCCACAATCCTCCTCTGCTTCCTCACCTCTCAAGTCCCAGGAGAGGCCCCACCTCTTCAGTGGCTGGCCCAAACGCTGCTTCAACTACATTACAGCATTGCTTAGGTGATACAAGGGAATGAGAATAGGGAGATTGAGGAGGAGGAGATCTTACAGCTTCCTCCATGTGTTTAGGAAGAAGGCATGTCCATTGCAGCGGAACAATTCAGCACAGTAGTACCTGAAGTAATGAAGAGCCAAGGCCATGAGAGCAGAGCAGTCTGGAGCGAGACATAGCACTGTACTGATGAAATGGAGCATTTTTCTTTCTGAGAAAAAAAAAGCCTGCATAGTGCCCTTGAGGGTTCTCTGAAGTACTAAAGGTAAAAGCAATTAATTTTTTCTCCAAACCTATAAAATCTTAGATTTCAGCATATCTGAATCCAAAAGAATTATAACCAGAAGAAGACACATCAGCTGTTTATCTCAGGAAATTATTCAAGAGGAAGGGGTACAGCTGTATGGTATGCCTCTGTGGACCATGTGGTCTCCAGAGACTCTTCTAAGCAGTGTGCCTTACAAATATTTCCAGTTTAACGGGAAATTGCCAATTCTCTCCATTTCTCCTCATTCCTGTGGAAACACATAAACTCATCTGTTCATCCAGGCACATTTGTAAATATTCACATCATTGTATTCGCTTTCAGTTTTAAAATATTAGGAGTTCATCGTGGCGATAAAAGTTAAGGCAGGGGCTGTGGAGTTAGCTCAGTTTGTAAAGTACTTGCCACGCGAGCATGAGGCCTTGAGTTCATCATGTGAAAAGCTGGGTACGGTGGAGCACATGTATAATCTCTGTAATGCAGAGGCAGAAAGAGGGAGATCCCTAGGGCATGCTGGGCAACCTGCCTGGTTTAATCAGCAGGTCTAGGTCTCAATGAGACATTCTGCCCCCACCCATCCAAAAGGGGGGGTATGGCTCTTGGGGAATTACACCCAATATAACTTCTTATTTTCACATGTATACAATATACACATAGAGAAAGAACAAGATGGAGACATTGACAGTCTTTGTAGAATAAATGAACTAACAAGTAATGAGTCAATGCTTATGTCTTGTTAGGCAAAATCTAACACAAATGTAACACAAAACTGAAGAACTTCTATAGAATAGTGCACTGCTGTCTAACCATGTTTAGAATAGCAACCAGGGCATGTTGGGTACCATTTTATGCTAGAGAAAATCGTGAGAGGCAGCACAGACTTTTAAGTTCACAATTACAGAGTAAAAAAGAAAGTCCTTTACCAGAAAATGTCGCCAGCAGATTGAAATTCAAAGTACATTAAAAACTTTGTAAAAGAATAACCTAACCCTTAATTCTCAAGATCATCTCCTTTAAATGTTAAGCTGGAACAACGCCATGCTCGACAATAGTTAAATTTGCCTCTGTGGGTGCGCTTGCCTTTTGATATCCCTCTGTCATTTCTCTCCATTTGCTTCCATTGTGTGACATTTAAAGGTAATAAAAACTAAAGCAGGGTAAAGAGACAGGGGAAATTATGGGGGCACAAAAAGGGAAAGGAGCCCCTCTCTCTAGAGTGTGATTTAAACATCTTGTGGGCTGAGAATAAGAATTTCAGAATAATTAACATTTCCTGTGAAGCTTGCTGACAAAATACTTATTTTTCTGTGGAAACAGCAATGACTTGGGTTTCAGGCGAGGATGTGCATGACCTTGGGTAGAACCTAGTTTTTTTTTTTTACAGATATTTCCTGGGAACCTCAAACACGATGGTTAACTATGTTTACTGTGGAGACCTCCTACATTCCCACATCTCTATGATCCAGAGTTTTACTTTATCATCTGTAATCATGTCAGGGGCTCCTGAGAATCCACTCTGTGGTATCCTTTATGTTTCTTATCTACCTTGTGAAGACAGTATCTTCAAACCTTGCCCAAATCCTATACATTACTATTATCGTCACTGATAAAAGCGAGACATAACCATAAGAGAAATGTCCATCCCCCATCTCAACGTTGCTTCTTGTATTTCTTCTTTTTGCTTAATCATATCTATCCATTCACAAATCTTGTTAGTGGATACCTCAACAAACCTTTACCGAGCACTCATGTGGCAGGCACAGAAGAATGCTCCCCATAAGATTCTTGTCATGGTTAGTTTTCCATCATTGTGAAAAAGATCATAGCCAATAGCAACTTAGGGAGGAAAATGTTTAATTGCCTTATATTTCTCTGTCATAAACTACCATTGAGGGAAGTTAGAGCAGAAACCTAGAGGCAACAACAGAAGCAGAGACCAAGAAAGAATGTTGGTTACTGACATGTTCTCTATGGCTTACACAGATTGCTTTGTATATAACCCAGGACCATCTGCCCAGGAGTGGCACTACCCACAGTGGGCTCAACCATTTCACATCAATCACTTATCAAGAAAATGCCCCCACAGACCTGCCTACAGACCAATCTAATGGAGGCATTTTCTCAGTTAAGGTTTCTTCTTAAATGACTCTGGTTTGTATCTAGTTGGCATAAAACTAACCAGCACAATAATGGAGGGTGTCAAGTAAACCAACAAGTAATAACTATTCATGTAATTAATTAACTAATCACTGCAATAGTAACTACGTATGTGAAACAGAGTACAAGTTACTTTCCAACAGACATGCAATCAAAGAATACACACTTGATCCCTGAAGGATTTTCACTCGGAAGTGACATAAGAGCTACCTTGGGAATGTTTACTCTGGCCACATCTATAGATGTAAAGAAAGTTGTCAAATGATCAGTAGAGCCCATTACAATTTTATTTCCAGCAAATAATTATGTTACTAGTGACATATCTCAGCAGTCTGTGGGAATAGCACTGGAGAAGGAAATGATGACAGTGCTTAACCAACTCTGTCATTTGCTACTCTTTGCCACACTTGTGCATAAGGGGCTGGCACCATTCCAATTTTATCCAGAAAACTACAGCACAATGGTTCATATGCCAGTCATGACCTATTGTAGCGCTGAGTTTTGACTATACTGCTTTAGATCCCGGTGGGTTGTACGCTTTCAACCACCCATCCAGCAGCCTGTTGGAGTCTCAAATAAAAGACACACATACATTAGCTTATTTATAAAATGTCTTGGCTACCTCAAAGGCTGGGCACTCCTAAACCTTCCCATGCTAACTCAGGCCCAATGGGGAAGTGGCCAGAGGCCATTTACTCGAATTCTTACATGGCTCACTGGCTCTCTCTCTCCTCCTGCTTTCCTTTTCTGTCTCTCCCTTCCCCACCCCTACATCTTACCCCACTACCTCCTCTGCTATCCCTCGAAACTCTAAGGGTCCTGTCCCATATCCTTTTTCCCAGCCAATAGTCGCTGGCATCTTTATTGACCAATCAAAAACTACTTGGGGACAGGACCCTTAGCATTTGTACATGCAGATTCACAGTTGAATCAAAGCATTAGAACTAATCTCAAATACCTTATAGCACTTTGAACCCAGTGCCATTCAGTTCCCAGAGCTCATTTACAACCACCCGAGTTTGCTGAACAGGGAATATTCTTCTCCTCTGGATGCCTGCATTGCTACCTGCTTTTCCATGGTGCTGACAATATATTCATGACAATGTATTCAGCCTCTCCCCATGAAGTGCCCTTTGAGAGGTTTGTTTTTTGTTTTGTTTTGTTTGTTTGTTTGTTTGTTTTGTTTTCACAGACTAATTCAAAAAAGCACCTTCCATGGGAATTCTTTCTGCCTGGTGATTCCCTGTACTCTTCCTAATCTCAAGAATGATTGTGTGCTCAGATTGTGTGCATTGACTTTTGCTATAGAATTAGCTTTGGAATGTGTTTATATGAAATCCCTTTTGGTGCAAACAGGGCTCAGTGGTGAATTCTGATTCCTCCATTTGAAAAGATCTGTTAACGCTGAGAATAAATATAACTCATCAATGTTGTGCGTTGTGTGTTAGCTGTAGAAAATTGCTAATTTACAGGGTCGCTTTACTATGGGAGCCTGAAAAAAATATCAATTTAGAAGTTCTGGCCCTATAACTGAAATTACTGTTTTAGACTTATGTCCCATTATCTTGGGTGTGATAGAATGGGAACTGGTATCAGCATGGTCAGGTCAGGTGTTTATAGACCCAGAAGATCTTCCAGGTGTCTACAGTGTCCCCAATGGAAGGAGAAAACAACAACAACAACGAGTATTGGCTGGCTAAGGAGAAGAAGTAAGGAAAACGGAGGGGTAACTTCAGTGTTAGGCACAGCAACCATAAGCAATGTTCATTTGCTGTACAGAGGGCTGGAAGCAGGAAAATGCTTTAGCCCTGGGAAGGAAATTCTAAAGAAACAAGTACTACAGACAAGGTTTCATAATAGCCCAAGACACAGGAAGGACGGACACACCCATAGTGTTACCTCCAGTAGACACGGAAGAAGCTTGATGATTTTAGGCACAGTAGCCTATTGAAGCAATTCATATTTTCTATATGCCAGAAACCAGACAAAGATTTTGAGATTCAAAATGTATTCTTTTGAGAACTGTACACAATAAAGGGTAATTTAACAGAGAAACAGCCTTAATTCAGGGTCCTCTCTCCTCCTAACCCTGTGGTCTAGATAACCCTCAAACCACTCTGAAGCTAAGTGGTCCTTGCATGGAACACATGATTCTCAGTAGCTCCCTGTTTTTCTATACAGGTGACTATGTCTTCATCTCTAGCTCCTGCTACCTCTGCCTACCTCTGTTATAATAACAGGCTCACTAAAATCACGGGGCACTAAGAACCCACAGCATTTTAGCAAGGGTTATAAATAAGAGGTGACATTGAAGGAATGTCCTGGGGTCAAAAATGGTCTTTTCAGATATTAGCCTAGAAAGGACTACCTAGTCCAGTTTACAGAACCCTGAGACAAACGGGTGAGGCAGAATTACTTTAGATCATGACTTCCTAAACCATGCCATTCCCATACAGAAAATGCTGACCGAAGCTCTCCTCCAGGGGTCCTCTTGTATCTTGTTTTCATTATTACTCATAGCCTGACCAGTTCCAGTTCAAACTTGTAGTGTGTTTCAAACAAGACCCAGGATCCTAGACAGGTGTCCACATAGGCTACCCTATGGTGACATTCCTGCGGCCTCTGCCACTATACTTTTCTCAGTCTGTGGGAGCTGGTCAGCTTAGCTTTAATTCTCCAAGACACTGAGCTCCAAACACCAGTCTTTCAGTAATTAGTTATTATAATCATTCACTTAACTCCTTGAGGCTCCATAGAGACTCCTTCCTGGTAGCCCACATCACTCTCCACCCTGAAACTCTACATCTGTATAGAACGATCTGTTGGTTAGAACATCTTATGAGACAGTTTATCATTCGCCTTCCTCTACTCCCACATGAGCATTATAAGGGTAGAATTGGTGTTTTAATATCTGACACCACGTTTAGCATAGCAGGTACTTAACAATTTGTTAAATACATATACCTTAAATAGACTGCTTCCCTGCTCCAAATGAATGTCTTATGATAAGGATTCCATTTACAAGTTCTCACAATGGCTCTTACATAGAAAAAATACATAGATGTTGTCTACCCAGACATTTTTAATAAAACTGAAATATATATACTTATTAAGTCTCATACTGTACATATGTTAACTCCATGCTATGCAATAAGAAGGTTGTCACTGCCAAAATTACAGAAATGTAGTTTTGATTTATGGTAATGCAGAAAAACTTTTAATAAGTTGTTAAATTTTGTTTGTTTCTTGGACTTCCCTGAATTTTCCCTTTCATGAAATTATTATTTAAAGTTCTAGTTAGTGAATTAATGTCAATAATTTAAATGAATTTCTTTATACATAATTATCTTGGATTGGAAGGCAATAAAACAGTTGGAATTACTTTAAACAAATTACGAATTTCTTCCTCTTCATGTGCTCCACTGTTAACATTAGGGAAAGTTACTGTTGTAATTTCATATTTAAAGTGGAAGTATTTGGTTTAAACAGAATTGCAGAGATTAAAAAAGAATTCACATACTCCCTATCTGCACCTCAGAGTAATAAACGCCATGAGGTCAGGCATCACAGTCGGTGATATTCAACCATGCTCAATGTATTTGGATTTTGTTTTCAAGAAATTAGTTTGGGGAGAAAACATCCCAAGGAGAAAGGCTGAACTTTAAGAAGATAAATAAATTAATGCATAATGCATTTTAAACTCATGAATAGCTAATGAGTTTCTTAACCTGTAGAAGTAGTAGATGTTTTTCCCCAGGAAATATGGGGTTTTCCTAATACCTTTGAAATATAAAGGCAAATGGAATAAAGGATTAGTGATCAAATAAAGAAAATGGCAGTTTTCTGACTCCCTTAACTTAGTCATATCTGAGATTTTAAACTAGTTGAAAAGTTAGCCAAATTGGACAATAGCATTAAAATGTTACAGGCAAGAGTTCTGATGCTTGATGTGTCATTATGCTGCAAATTGTGTTCTAGAAATAGAAGTTAATGATGACAACCTCTGAGCAATGTGGGGAAAAAATTGAAAATAAATTATTCTTCTACGTAAAAAGAGGAGCAGATTAGACACTCATTATTTACTTTGAGGATAATGACATTGATCCTTTGATATTCAGAACCAGAAGAAAGCAAACCATGAATACGAAACAAATGAACTCATTGGATTTTAAATAAGACTGCTGTTTGAACACAGCATATAATAGCTATTGGTATATATAAGTTTCTACTGTTAATAATAATGCAAAACGTTGTGCTACCAGAAGCATCTCGCCCTGGCTGCTCTAAGTCACCAGGTGAAGAGCAGGCTCAAGAAAAAGGTAAACGTATCACTGGGTATGAGCCAGGATAATTAATGACATTCAACCTATCACCCAAACTAGCTTATTCCAGAATCAACTCATATCATTTGACCTTTGCTTTATTGAGTCGAGTCTACAAGGAATTCTTGTAGACCATCTCTCAACACAAAGTCTTACAGGAATATAACTGTCACCCAGCTATACATACCTGAGTTGAATCCTGAAGACCCATTGGGATTCCTACAACCTTGAACTGTTTAAACCACATGAATATGCAACTCCATGGGGTGGCTTCTCATATTATCTCCATTTTCACCTGAGGACAAATAGTTTCAGAATGTTCCCAGAAACGGTCAGCTGGTCAGCTGAAAGCCAGCAATGCCATAGAGCCCAGATGCCATTGTTGCACAAGCGATCCTGATCCTCCAGCAGGGATTCTTGGATCCTGGCCATTGTTTATACACAAAGAGTTTGGCTTCTTGTGAACACACTATAGAACCCTGCAACCAGGGCGGAAATATGAGGGTTGTACCAGTCCTTTAGGTGTACATTGTTTAAATCTGTTTACTACCTACCAAAGCACTCACCCAGCCTTATAGCACTGCTCTTAAATAACTCATCTATAACAAAAGCCTATTACCCTTGCAATCACAATTAAACATTTCAAAAACAAAGGAGGACACAAAGTTGAGTGGTTAGGAAAAGAGGTATAGATTTGGAAAGAACTGGGAGAGGGATGACGGTGGTCAAAATACATTGTACGACATTCTCAAAGAAATAATAAAAAGTGAGAAAAAAGGCAAGGAGTAGATATTTACTACAAATTGTGGGTTTTCACCCACATGAATTTACACTTGCAACTAGCAGACTCAGGTACCTGGTTGAATGTTTCTTAGATTTCAGCTTTAGAACCTCAGGGATTCATTTAGCCCTACAACCTAAGTTCCAGTATCAATAAACTGACTTGAAGATGCTCCCGAGTCAGAGCTCACTTGTTGCCACCTTAAATGATGTCACTCATACCCTAATCCATCCTAAGAAGCTGAGTACCCTTTTGAGTGTGCTACAGTGATATTTAAGCTGTATGTAAGGATAATGTTTGAAATGTCCTTTGGTTTTATTGGAACAACACAACTCGGAATCTTTCAAGTTAAGCATACCTTCTAGTATAGCAAAAATAGAGTCACCTATACACACTATTCATTGGACATTTTAAAGTATTAAGTCAGTTGTTCTTTGCAAGGCAACAGACACAAAACAAAAGAAACTCTTCTGGGATCATGAAGGAAAAATGAGAGCTCCTCCTGGAAACCTCTTCAGCCACCTCCATTTTCTCTGTTTCAGCCCCCAAACTCCCTCAGCCTGAGTGTAGGTATTTATGTAATTCTAGGAGAACACACGGCATATTAGCTTTAGCCCTGACGTTGATAAATCACCTGGGCTCTGCGGAATGCAAAAGGATATTGTAAGGAGAAATGCAATACTGTCTGTGATAACACTTTGAGGTCTCCAGAGAAAGGCATCTATTTAAATGTGGCAAAAGGCAAGGCTTGAAAAGATCTCAGGATCTCTAGGCTCTTGATGCAGCTCCACCAAGTGGCCAGTGGTGGGAGATGATGGTCTATGTGTGACTGCAAACCAGGATATGCTGTTGGTCATCAAGTCTGTAGGTGGTCACTGTGTCTACGCTACTCTACCCAGCTTCTTATTTTAACACTAAACTCTTCCTAAAAACATCCTTACTAGAGTGTATTTTTCCATCTGATAATGATGAATGTGAGGTTTTGCTTACCAGTTTATATTTACATCAGAATGTAACTAAACCTGTCTTTTTATGCTCAAGTCCTCCACACATTAAGGCAATTATGGGGGAAATGTATTAGGAGCCCACATAGCAATGGTAGCAATCCAAGTCCTAACTAACTCATGACCTTGAATTTCTCTAAAGTCCTTTATATTCATTCATCTTGCTGGGTAGGTAGAACAATCCAATAACTAAGGACATATAGGAAGTAAAAAGGTAGAAAAACAAGGGCCAGGGAAGAAATTCAGTGAAGAAGGCTCTTGCCTCATGAATGTGAGGAACAGAATTATGATTTTCTGAACCCCCATAAAATCCAGGTTGGATGATGATCACCTGTGATCCAGGCTCTTGAAAAGTAGAAGGGAGATGCCCAGAGCAGTCTGAGTAACCAAAAATGGTAAGTTCTAGGCCCATTGAAAGGCTTTGTCCCTCTAAATGAAGTGGTGTTTAATTAGGGAAGCTACCTTATATCAATGGCAGTTTCCGCATGCACTTACACACCTGTGCCCACAACATGTCAACACAGCAACAACAAAAACATCAGATGATGCATTTCAGTCTCAACAGTGTCACTGAAAAATACCAAGAGGAGATCAGGTGTGCTCAGGGTGGTATGGGAGAGGAACAAAGCAGTTTTCTCCACTGGAGTGACACTGGATGTGTTTACTATATCCCGGGGCAGTCTTCATGCTCAGAAGGAGTTGACTAAAAGAAACCTGACTCTGTGGACTCTGTGTGTGTGTGTGTGTGTGTGTGTGTGCACATGAGTGCATGTGCTTGCATGCCCTGCACATGATTTGGTTTGGTTTGTGGATTTGCTGTTGTGTCGGGTATTTGTTTGTTTTAAAGAAAGAACATGGAGACTAGAGAGATGGCTAAGTGGTTAAGAAGACTGACTGCTCTTCCAGAGATACTGAGTTCAATTCCCAGCAACCACATGGTGTCTCACAACCATTTGTAATGGGATCCAATGCCCTCTTCTGGTGTGTCTGAAGACAGCTACAGTGTACTCACATAAAATAAATAAAATTTTAAAGAAAAGGAGGGGGGAGGGAGGGTCTGAGGGAGGGAGGGAGCGCCCCCCCGGCCCCCCGCCCCGGAGCGCGAGGGACCGCGCGCGGGAGAGGGAGAGGGAGAGGGAGAGGGAGAGGGAGAGAGAGAGAGAGAGAGAGAGAGAGAGAGAGAGAGAGAGAGAGAGAATAAAGTTTGATGGAGTAGTATGGAGAATCTGGGTATTTGGGGAAGCAGAAAGAATATGATCAAAACATATTACATAAAAATTCTCAAAAACTACATAAAAAACTGTTTAAAGGGGGGAAATTACTGACTAAACATGAAATAATGCAAAGCATGTCTTATGCCATGGTTAGGATTTAGTTTACATGCCATTTGTCTCTTGCTCTAGAAGCCTGGTATTTAGTGTGGCTATGCTTACAGATGATGGGATGCTAAAAACTGAATTGTACTGCAGGGTATTTGGGATGGTCCTGTTAAGGTGGTCTCCAGAAGCCTAAGTTAGTTTTTAAATGGTAGGTTGCTATGGAAACATATGCTCATCCCATCTCCATTCTGGCTTCCCATCTCATCACATAATTTCTTTGCATATGCATTCCTGGTTTGACATCTACTATGATTTCCTCATCAGACCCATGATGATACTAGTAGTCTGTCCTTGAGCTGATAGAACTGGAAGCTAACTAAACTTCTTTTCTTTACAAAGTACTCAGCCTTATATATTTCATTATTATAGTGATAGATAACTAACAAATGCACCCCTTGTGGGATTTTCCATATTAATGTGCACATATGTATGTCCTAGAAACACATTTACAATGTAAATTGTCCATGGAAGCTTGTGAGCCCAGAATGTTCTGCTGCCTTTAGAGTTTACAGATTCTGGGAATGTATAATCACGCCCAACCTAATTTATTGTGGGAAAAGAATCATCTTCAGAGTGCTTAACGGACATTCTTTACCCTAACATTGCTACTTAGCTGATCTAGAAGTAATCTTATCTTCAATTTTTTTCCTTAAAATACTACTCATTATATTTGAAAATGGTCATGGTCCACTTTAAAACTCAGTTAATCGTAGATTTTCCTAAGCAGAGACCTCCCTATAGCAATTTAGTAGCAGGATGTTTATTTCTGGAAAATGCCTGTTTCCCAGGGATTATTAATCATACTTTATTGGGAGGTAATCAGTTACATAGTTTACTTTTCCACCCATTTCAGAAAATTTAAATGCTGAGATAGTAATTTTTGCTATGAAAATCTACCCAGCAATTACCATATTTGCTTTTCATTTATGGGGGAATAATCTGTTTTAATTAAGCCTAACTGAAGAACTTTTATCAGATGTAATTATCTCTTTCGATAAATATGTCTCCACTAATTACATTTAACCATGGGATTTATAGCTCTTAAGTCATTTAGTAGGAAACATAATAAATCTCTAGTAATACAGGCTAAATTGCTATAAATTAATTCAGATCATTAACATAATAAACAAATTAGGATAATTTTGCTTAATTAGTTTGGGTGGTTAACTCAAAATCCCATGTAAGCTTCATGGTAATCTTGATTTCACCATTATTTATAGTATGACTTCTTTTTAGCAAGTCTACTTTAATATTTAAGTATAAAGCAGGTCCTTCTCTTAAATGTTAGTTCTTTGACAAATGATTTCCAAACAGAAAAGGAAATTTACTGTCCTTAGATTTTTTAACTTCATAATATTTTTCTATCAAAATACTTCTTTTTCAAATAAAACTCAACTGAAGTAATCTTCCTTTTCAGAATCAATTAATACATTCCAGTTGTTATTGCTCCAGTTGGCAATGTGGCCCTGGGAGAGGTGGACTTTAGGCAGGCTAAAGTCTCATGCAATAGGCCTCTTTAGTCAGGCCATCAGATACATTTATATTCTGAGCATTAGGCAAAGTTCGCTTAAGTTCACTCTGTATACAGTCACAGAGACAAGGTCACAGATGTTTAGGCTGTATACAGTCACAAGGACAACTTGAACAACTTGGGCCTGAAAGCGTCATTTGGAAGAACAATGGGTAAGAAGATGGGTAACCAGAAGCAAACCCACTCCTGTTTATTACATGTGGGAGGAGCACAAGAGTACATTTCAAGAACAACCCATGTTATGGAGAAACACAGATTATAAGATTGTTTACTTGGAGTTATCTCACAGGTTTTCACACAGCTTCATTCATAGGCTGTATTTCTACATCAGTAAAAACTTTTGTCCCAGAGTGTATATGTGAGTTTCTGAATATGTGTGTCAGTGTGCAGCAATCCACTCTCAGATCACATTAGGAGTGTGAGTTTTGGGTTAAAGAAGGAAAGGTATGTAGCCACAGGGTGGAAATATTAAAGGCAGGATATTTACAGAAATCTAAAATAAAGAAAGGAAATATGTCTTTTGCAGGGAATGGAAGTCTTATGGAAATTCCTTATCTCAAGAGAGGACATGATCTGGATGCGTAATTGCCTTTGAAACCAGTGCAACTAAATGCAAAGGCCACACTTGGGTTGGGCTATTAGAGATGCAATATTCCATGTCCTCTTGCACTTCTGCCAAGCACCCCTCTGTCTCTCCCATTTTATCTCATTCTCCATAGCTCCCAGGAAATAACGAATTCTAGCCTAAGTAGGCCCTGTCCTAAGCTGTGTTAGGCATGGTCTCCAGCGTGACATTTGACAGTATCCTCATTGAGTTATACATTTTGTCACAGCCGATCTACTTCCAGTACAGATGAACCTTCTAGACTTGCTATCCTACACCTCAACATAAAGATAGCTGCCGCTGACTCTGGCTCTGACTCTGTTTCTGGCTTAGGAGCTGGTTTCAGTGACTTCGCCTATCTGTTCCTGGCTCCATCAAACCTATGCTCTTGTTCTATGTGGAGAACTTCAGGTTGTACTGCTGTGGTTTACTGTCTTTCTTATCCTCTCTGACTAATAATCTCCTTAGGTTCCAGTAGCTCCTACAACCTCAGGTAAGGCACATTCCCTCTGCCTACTTATACCCAACCAGACTCAACAAATCCCTTCCCAAGCCAGTCTCCCTGACTCCACAGGGGGAACATAGGATTTAGCTAGTATTTTAGTCACTGTGGCAAACAACCAGCTCTCAAAAAATCCTGAATCAATAGTAAATGTAGGGTGGGGAGCTGACGAATTCCCCTTACCTTAATGGTGACTGGTTTTGGATGCTCAAAGACAAGTTTATTTCACATTTATATTCATTCATTCATTCATTCATTCATTTGGGAACCATCTATTTGATAAGTACTCAATTTTGTCTCTTCTCTTAAGTGTCATTACAGATTCTCGACAATGACTTTATTTTCTCTACCCACACTCTGTGTAATATTGAGGGAAGAGGGCACATCTGGCATGCTTAGCTTTAATGAGCTCACCACCCATCAAACAGTCCATGTTCTTCCTTATATCCTCAACCCACACCCTCATTGAAGCTTTCCCTCACTCCTCACTAGGATTTCTGGCCATTCTAACTCTATACAGCTTCTAAAACCAAGTGTCATGAAGAGGCAGGAGTTCTCTTCAGCAGATAGGGGAAAAAGGCCTTCTGTGAAGACCAAAACTTGATAATATAAACATGAGAACAAAGTTCCATTTTTATAATTAACTGCCAGCAAGACAGCAGCCAAGGTCACAGAAGAGCAATACCTGCAATGTTTGTAACTAGCAAAGTGAAAGTAAGTGTCCAGCAGAGGAGCTGAGGTTAGCATCTAACAAAGAATTCATAAAAGGATGGGCAGGGCTTTAGTATATGACAGGTCTCCCACAGGGGCAAGCATTACACAAACACTGTAGGGTCATTGTCCAAGCTGGGTAAAGGAAACAAGTTCAGAGCCTGTGGGGATCCAATTGGCTTCTCCTGCCATATTCCCAAAGGATGAACCAGTATCAAAAGAAAGTGTCCACAATATTTGTCTCATTTATGACTTCTTAAAAAAAAAAAGGCAAGTAGTTCCACAGTTTTCCATCTCTTAGGACCTTTTCCCTCTCTCATTTTCTCACTTTTCCTAGACAAATTCTGTTTGTTCCCCAGTCATACTTCCTTTGTCCACATGTTCATTATTCCTCATTGTAAGATAAAGAGCTCAGGTAGCTCATTGTCTACCTTGGTATCTACTCTGGTACATATTTTGACATCTACTGATCATCTGGCACCTTAGGGCCTGAGTCAGGGCCATGTAGATCAGGAGAGGATCCTTCCCTCTCAAAGAACCAACAAGAGCATCTTTCTCCCTCACTATCTCCATGAAAGTAGAGAACACATCATCCCGGTCTCTGTTCTCTGTACCCAAAATGTTCTCTCACCATTCTGAGACTTTCTGGAAAGACAATGACAAACATCACTTCAGCTGATGGACCACTGATGATCGGCAAAAAGAATTAGCCTAGCTTGGCAAATCAGTGTTTTTACTGAGGTGACTTTAAGGAGTTATCAGCAATTCAAAAGCAGCTGCATCACTAGAATGCCCACCCCCATCTGGGAGAAATCTAGAGCCTCGTAAATTTCAGAGAATTTCTGACCTTCCTGAGCCTTGTTTGGTTTGTTTTCTTCCTTAATCTTGTGACTCTCCAGTTCTTCTAGCCAGAAATGTTTCAACTCAGAGGAAATAGCTGCACAACACTCATATAGTAAGAACTCATGAATAGTATTAAAATTACAAGAGTAGGAAAAGGTAGAGTACACTCCATTCTTATATTCTACAGCTATTTCAAGTGGGCAGTATGCACCAGGTGCTTTCATGTACAAATTTTTTTCATTTTGTCTTCAAACACATAACATGGAGAGTAGTTTCATTTTACATTTAAAGAATTTGTATGAATATCATGACTCAATATTCCAATTTCACAAATGAGGAAATGAAAGATAGCTTGTAAATGTTATATATATATATATGTATATGTATATGTATGTGTATATGTATGTGTATATGTATATGTGTGTGTGTGTGTGTACTATATTTAAATAATTTCCCTCTCCCCTCTCCTTCCTCTTACCTCATTCTGCATTTCTCCCTGCTCCCTCTCAAATTCCTGGTATCTTCTCTTTAATTATTATTGTTGCATACATATATGTGAATAAATACATAAATATGCCTTGTTGGATACATTTACTGTTGCTTGATTACATATATCTATGTTTTTAGGGCTGCCCATTCGGTATTGAGTAATCAATTAGGACACTCATCCCTGGGAAAGACCGATTTTCCCTCACTCAGCAACCATTAATTGCCTGTAGCTCTTCATACTTTTGACCTATGCTGTTAGCTACTAGACAGCCCACATTGTCTACCTCACTAGGCATGGCAGGGAGACCAAAACCAAATACCAACAGACTTTCAACAGTTTATCAGACTTTCCAAATATTATCATACTGTGTACCAGAATAAAGAGAGGGCAGTCATATCTCAGTCTCACACCAAAGTATAATTCACAATAGATCATAAGCATAAATATGAAAGGTAAAACAACAGAATGATTAGGAAAAGTAGATTATCTTTGTATGTCTGACTTTACAAGTATTTCTTAGAGAATAGAAAGAATAACTTATAAAAGAAAAACTTGAACTTTGTTTAAAATATGAGCTTCCACTATAAGCTATTGTAAACAGGTAACTTTTGTACAATTTACCAGCCTGAGTAGTCATAGACCTTGTAAATAGGTAGCCTGGGCAGATAATACCAACTTAGACAAGGACAAGTGAATCATAGGCAGAGTCATAGTGACCTGTCCCCTGAACCTTCACCCAGCCGACACCCTGTTCTGAAAGATATCTGTACTCTCCCTGAACACCCATGCTCCCGTGTCATCCCCTTCCCCACGTCCTGCCTTTTTGTGTTTATAACCCCTATGTGAATAAGTAAAAATTATGATTTGTTTTAAAAAAATAAAAAATAAAACACAAAATTGTTAAACATTAAAAAAATATGAGCTTCTAAGCACTAAGACGCTCTAAGGAAAATGAGTAGGCAAGCCACAGACTAGAAAAAACAAAACATCTGCATTGCATGTGCTTCACTAAGGAATCGTATGCATGGCATATAAAGATTTCTTGCTTTCAGGAAAAAGGCAAATACTATACTGTCATCAAATTGTCTGTCAGCTTGACAGGATGTAGAATCACCGTGGAAACACATCTTTTGGCAGTCTATGAAGGTTATCTAAATAAGGTTAATTGGGGCAGGAAGACTTATCACCAATGTGAATGTCACCTTTCCATGGGTTGGTGCCCTGGATATATGGAAAGGAGAAAGCTAGCTGAGCCCTGGTTTTCTTCTCTTTTTTGATTTGCTGGCTGTCAATGCTTTTTGACCAGCAGCCTCAAGCTCCTGCCACCATGACAGGCTGTCCCTCAAACAATGATCCAAAAGAAACACTTCCTTAAAGCACTTCTTGTCAAATATGTGATCACAGCTATGAGAAAAGTAATATTCCCAGTAAGAGTTGAACAAAATATTTGAAGAGACTTTTATGAAAGAAGGCAGACAAATGTCAAAAATAGATGAAAATAGGTGAAGCATCACCACTGTCAATGAAACACAAGTTATAAGACATAACTCATATACAGAAATACGAAAAAGGTGACTCAGAGCAAATATTGAGTTAGGTTGGGAGCAAGTAGAGCATGCATATGCTGCTGCTGTTGTAACAGTCATTGCCCAGCTAAGTGAGACAGCAATCCACTCTTTTGCTCTAATTTTTAAAATTCAATTTCACTTCCAAAATCTGATAACTGTCCAACTATTGTTTATAAGGTCAGCATATAATATTCTATGATCAGCAATTCCATATCTAGTTCTGTACCCAAGAAAAATTAGAAATTAAATATTTGTACACACACACAGACACACACACACTACCTATAGAAGTTTTCATGGCAGGATTATTTACTAAAGGTTACAGCTGAATAAGGCAGGCACTTGGCATCAGGACATTAGGTATACAAATGATGGTGAGTCAGGTGACAAATACCGACAAGGAGTATTAGTGACACACGAAGTAGACGGGCCAATGTCAAAGGCTTGTTAAGTAAATGAAGCCAAAAGACAAAACTCTCTTCTGGAATATAAAATGAAATGTATGTGAAATTATTTATATGAAATCCCCAAATAACTTTTGGTGGGAGGAATAAGATTTTTAGTTGCTTTTGGAAGGAGGAATAATAGGAAAAGGATACAACAGGACCACGTGGACAATTGTTACTGTCCTGTTCCTTTACGCACGTTCATCAAGCTGGATGCTTTCAGATCTGAGCATTCCACCATATATAGGTTATCTTAATTTAAAACTGAAAAAAAAGCCAGAACTGTTTTAAAAGCCAAGTAAGAATTTTTGAGTAGAAAGTACCAATTTTCAAAATAAGTGAAGGAGGCATAGGCATAAATAATAATTAGTCCTTGAGGAAAGGGTGCCATACCAGTGTTCTGAACATAATGACAACTTTTATTTTTATCATAACCCATATGCCTATATTAGGACTGCTTTGATATTTTATTGCTAATGGCTGGGCTTATAGCAAAGATCAAATATTCTTCTCTGTATTATTTCTCCTTCAGTAAAGACACACCAACCTTCCCTGACTTGACTCGGTGACGGGAGCTCCCAATGACCTTCAACAGGCACCAATACTTTATTACTAAAGGTCAAAGAAAATGGTGTCACAGCATCAGCTGCAATCCCACACAAAGAACAACTTCACAGTGTTGGATTTGGAAGGACACACACCTACTGCAGATGTGCCTTGGAGTTCATATCTCAGTGCCATGGGTATTAGCATATGAAGACTCACTCACTGACTCAAGGCAAAAGCACATAGCTCACCAATAACACAGCGCCCTTGACACAGTCTCACCCAGCTAAGTGAGACAACAATTCATTCTCTTCTCTGTTCTAGTTTCTTGAATTCCAATTTTTATTAAACTAATTCATTCTGCCTTAGCGTTTGGAGGTTTCTGTGGATTGCTTTTCTTTGCTAACAACAAGGAAATGGATCCTGCTGCCACTGCCCTTCTGTCCTCTGACTTTTTGGATGTGGGTGAGATGCTGGGAGCCACAGGAGCTATTCTGTCACCTGAAGCCCATAAAACAAGCAAGATGAAAACATGCAGAATTCAGATGAAGGCTGGGTTCTTGGTAACACTAACTGTGCCCTTGTATCACATTTGGACAGCCTTCTTTTAGAACATTTGTTCTAATGGGTAAGACCCTAGTTGGGAAAGTTCTAGAGAATGGCATAATTCCAGGGAGAACCTAGATGCAAGGCTGTCTCAAAGTGTAAAGTACAAAAAGGAAGCCAAATAGCACCAAAGATTAATTCTGTCTGGAGGCAGGCCCCATACGAAACTCTAGAATCAAAGGAGTAGATGAAGACCAAGCCCTCAAATGTTACCTATAAATTTTAAAAACTGACTTTCACTTTTCAAGTTGGTAACTAACACACACACACACACAGGACAAGAGAAAGAGGGGGTAGTGAGAGAGAGGGGGTGTGAGGGGAGGGGAGGCAGAGGGGCAGGGGGAGGGAAAGGGAGAGAGAGAGAGAGAGAGAGAGAGAGAGAGAGAGAGAGAGAGAGAACTAACATTGAGAAATTCTAGGGTATTCAATATTCCATGCCTTTTTACAAAAAAGTTCTGATCTTTTCCACGATGCACTTTGTCAAATTCTGAGGGGCATGCATTAATTATCAACTCATTCTTGGCTCTGACAATGGAAACACTACATCATGTCAAAGATGTCCCTGCTCATAATTAATGATAATTTCCATAATGGGGAGTGACACATTGTATTGTCCCCAAATTCAGAAAAAAATAGGGTCACCATCCCCTCTTAACTCTCCCCTATGACAGAGGGAGCTTGAGTCAGGATAGAAATAGAGAGGGGGACATAGGGTCTAAACAAGATGACTTCATGACAAAAGAATCCTCCTGACCGAGGAATGCCTGAGGCCCCCATGTAAAGGAAAATAGGACATTCTAGAAAAGAAAGGCATTTGTGATTATGCTCAATTTCATGAGTTAATCCATAGCATAGAAAGATGCCTGAAGGGATGTCTCAGAAGACAGGATGGCCCAGTCTGCTCCTCTCCTACCAGGTAGATGGAGAAGAGATGGTATGTTTTAAGAATGGACAAGAGACTCTGCTTCGTTTGGGACTTAAACTCTGCCTGTTTTCTTTACTTGCTGTCATTTAATCCCGTCTGGCTTTAGAATGTGGCCTCCGTCTTCACCTGCTCCAATCCTTCTAAATTGACATGTGGTCAGTGTCCTGTTTGAGAGAGAGCTACCAATACTTCATTAAGAAGCCCTTCTCTCTTACTTACATAACCCTGAGTTTGTACAGAAGATTAGCAAAAAAATAAAAAATAAAAAACATCTCTGTTTCCAGGCTCTCTTGAAGTGAGGATTATCCTGTAACTCAGTTCCACTAAGAGACTGTATGGGAATCTTTGATGACAACAGCTACTGAAATCTTTGCTTTCTTGATAAAAATGTTCAATAGCGACAGTGGGTGTGGGTCAGCCAGGAGAATATTTGCTTAGCATTGCATGAATCCTTAAGTTTGTTTCTTAACATTGCAAAAAACCTAGCATGATGGGATATGATTCTAGTCTCAAGAACTTCAAAGACAGAGAAGGAGGATTAGGAATTCAGACATCCTTAGTCACATAGCAAATCTGAAGTAACCTGGGATCCCTGAGACCCTGTCTCAATAATGAATTCATGTTCTTGGTACCACTCACAGCACGTATAATCTCCCAGAGCTATAGTAACAACCACTCTATTGTACTCTCAGGCTGCAATCAACAAGCTAAGGATGCCATAATAAAGACCCAGAAAGAGTGCTGGGTTTAAGGCTTCACTGAAGCCAGTTTTGTGCACATATCTCTGTCAGGGAGAACATCATCTCCTATTTGTTTAAACCGCTACCACGTTATTACCTGGAACCAAATCTATTCCATATATATAAGGTAAAGTACCTAACACATAATTATGATTAGTTCATATCAGGTACAGCAGTATATGTCTATAGTGAACCACAGCACGCGTGCACACACACACACACACAAAGAGAGAGGGGGGAGGGAGAGAGGGAGAGAGGGAGAGAGGGAGAGAGGGAGAGAGGGAGAGAGAGGGAGAGAGAGGGAGAGAGAGGGAGAGAGAGAGAGAGAGAGAGAGAGAGAGAGAGAGAGAGAGAGAGAGAGACAGAGACTTGGGTTCACTGTACATTTTTCCTCCTGACCCCAACTAATACCAGTCTTCTTCCATCCTTCCCCCACCTCTGTTCCAATCACCATCCTCTATGGCTTTAGCCAAAACCTTAAGGGATATTGTTGTTTTTGCCCACTCTACCACCAAAACCCATGAGCTCTGGCTCTAATGTCTTTCCTCTCCATTTCTACTTGTTTCGGCTAGAAGTCACTGCAATCTCTTGAACCAGCTCTTCCCCAGAGGACAGTTGATGGTACCTGTCATATTGTGTAGTTCTCTGCTGCCTATGTACTAGGACTAAGCGTTGCCATAGCCAAGGAACTCTTCCATCATCTGCTTCTCTGGAATGTCACCACTTGCCTTTACCCCTTGCTAATTTTCTGTTCTCCAATCTTTCTGCCTCCTCCTTGTTCTCTGAACACACCAGGGTTATGATGCCCTGCAAATCTTTCTTCAAGCCTGGGAATTCTTCCATCATAGCATACTTACTATAGCTCAGATCTGAAATGTCTTTTTAAGTCGTTGTCTTCAACTTTACAACATTGGTATTCGATACAACTTTTCAAAGGTAGCACCTAGGAGGATGTGTGAAGTCACTGGTGGATTTCCGTCACGGGGGATATATTATTCTTCCTCTTTACCTTTTATTTGCAGCCACAAGATAAAATGTTCAAGTTGACACATGTCCCTGCTGCCATGGGCCAAAGAAATAGGGCCAAACTGTGAACTACAATAAACCTTGTTTCTTCATAACTTGATTGTCTTGGATATTTGTAACAATGGCATAAAAAAAAGCTGACTGACACAGTTCATTCAATCATTTAGGCTTTGGCTTATGTACTGCCTCCTCAGACTTTCTTTCCCTGATGTTTCAAAGATTGTTTCTCACTTCCTTCCTAAGACATCATTCTGCTTTTTGTATCACTGTGTGTATCATTGTGTAATGTTGTATTATTTCTGAGTTTACTAACTTATTTCATGATTTCTGCAATCAAAATGTATATTTTTTTCAGGATTGAGATTTACCTCTCTCATCTATTAGTTAACGTCCAGCAATCATAATAATTTTAACCCATAAAACGAGCCTTACTCAATGAATAAATGAAAAAGCTTATATTCAGATGGCAGACCCATGGAGACAATTCATTCAGAGTTGGCTATGTCTCCATTTGCATGGGGAACGTTTTCATCATCACAAGAAATACCTCATGACGCAAATAAAAATGCTAATTTCTATCATCACAAAAGATCTAGGTGTCAATGACATGGCGGGAGATCATTTTCATTAAAATGGACATGTTTTACACACCTAGTTGGGAGACTGAGGCAAGAAAATCAGAAATGTGGGGATATCCTGACCTATATAACGATAAGATCACCTCAAAAAAACTAAATGAAGAAGAGAAAGATAAAGGAAGAAAGATAGAAGGATGGGAGGGAAGGAAGTCAGGAGGAAAGAAGGTAGAGAAGAAGAGAGGGAAGAAGGGAGGGAAGAAGAGAACAGAAAACATATTGTGCCTTGAGTGGATTCATTGTACTTTTCCAAGCCCAACCCCTACCCTACCTTACCCTACTAAGTGCACTCTGACTCTTCCCCTTGTATCTTTATAAAACATTCAACATCTCCGCCTAGCACAACTCTCCTGGTCATGGGTTCTCAAGCCTCATTCTGAAATCTCTCACTCCATTTACCAATAACTAAAATGACAAAACTTTCACATAAAAGGGTCTGGGGACAAGTAAAGTCTTATAGTTTGAAACATAAATTATGCTGATAATGTACGTTATCACATGCTGCAGAGTCACCAACCTGTTCTAGTTCAACTTTTGTTACCAAATTACTCATCTTAATTACTCCCTTCTTCTTTTTCTTATCTCATTTTTCTCTAGTCATATTAATGGTCACATAATAATATTAGACAATGTTCACTAAGCTTAACTGAAAATAATGGCTGTTTTAAATCAGAGTTAATTAGTATGTCAAGAAGTTCAGGCAATTACCAGATTGAATGATTTTTTTTTTTAGGGGCACAAGGGAAGAAAGCCCCTTCACCAAACGCTATGTTCATGATTATACAAAAAATAATTTTAATAGTTTTAATGTTTTTCTTAGTGTTGTCACTGAACACTAGATGACATGATTCTTCTGAGACAATTTGTCACTATTACCTCTAGGTGAGTGAGCACCTCTCCACCCCCACCTCCATCCGCTGATCCTGCAATCACTGCAGAAAATACATTTAACGGTAATTTATGAATCTCGGTGTCATTTCTCTTCCAGGTTTAATAGTGAATCGTGGTTTATTCTATTTATATTTCATCATGCACAAGGAAGCTTGTCAAGAGCAAAAGATCAGTGCCATCTAATTCTTCCCCTCCTTCTTAGCTATTTCTGGAGAGTGCAGTGGCTGACACAGAGCTAGAAGGCACACTGTCCTTGCCCTAAGTGAATGTATTTGGAGCTTCAAGAGGAACAGGGAGAGTTGAGGAAGAGAGGGAACTTTAAAAGTCTTCATCCACAAAAGATGGCACAGAAGACTTCAATCATGGACCCCATAGCTGATCTCTTACACATCTGTGGGAACTGGGAAATGCCTGTAATGGCCCCCTTAATCCTTCATAACATAATCAGAATTTCAGGGCAACTGAGAAGGAAAAGGAAAATAGTTTGATTTGTTCACTCACTGCTAAAATACATCTCTGTCAGAAAAATCAGGCATGTCTGGTTCTGTTTTGGATTTGTGTTTAATTCAACATTAGCAAATAAAGTAAAAACTAAGTACTGGGAAAATGCTGCAACAAAGAGGACGAGCATCTCTCAGTTGGGACAGAGCCCTGTGTACATACTGTAGAGTGGATCATGGGTTTAAGCTATTACCAGAGCAACAGTCTTAAGTGTGACAGGAGATAGTGGAGATCTTGGGCAAAAAAAAATATAGGTCTTTAGCTGGCAAGGGCAGTGCTGAAGGTGTCAACTGAGGAAAAAGGAAGGCCATCAGTCTGCATGATGTCTTCGGAAGTCTTGATGGAGATGGCCTAAACTCAAGAAGAAGCAACCCACCAAATGTTTATTTTCAACTACATAGACTTGTCAGATTCAAGAGGAAACTGTGGACACTTTCAATGCATATATAATGAATACCTATTAAATGCAAGGTGCACAATGTATTAAAACCCCTTTGCTTTGAGCGCCTATAATCCCCCTTCTGTCCCTTACAATGACAAGACATCCAGATAGTGTGGCATTATTTTACCATCAGCCTTCCCCCCATCAAATAGTGAACTCCTGCACTTAGGCTGTGATGGTTCTGACCTTCCCAGAACTTAGAAGTTGCTCAAAATGTATTTGAATAATTGATAAGACATAAAATATTTCAGATGTTGGATATCAAGAGAAGAAGTCTTAGGAGACATTGTATGATGAATAGTTAATGAAAATAAGAAGAGAAGCAATGACTTCCAGTTGGAGCCTGGATCCCTGGGGTCATAGGAAGAACCCTGACACTGAGCCACATATTTGGACCATAGATACAGAAGCTGCTACTCAATGAAACTGGAAGAGTAGGGTACAGGAGGGACCAATGGAAGGGATCCCAATTGCCAATGTCTTTCTATTTTTACATGCACATGTAAAAAATATTTTGAAAGACAAATGTTAAATAAAAAAAATTAAAAAGGGACAGTGAAATGGTTTAGTAGGTAAAGGTACTTGCCCTCAAGCCTGAGCTCTAATCCATGTAGTTGAAAAAAAGAACCAATGCCCCAAAGTTGTTCTCTAATTTTTACACACACACACAGACACAGACACACAGATACACAGACACATACATACACACAGACACACACTACCATGGCAAATGCATACATACAATTACATCAAGGTTTTGATATTGATCAAGTTGATTTGATTTAATAAGATACTATGGACTGTAATCATTTTGAGAAAAATTATGAATTCATATTCATTTATTATTAAGTAATTAAGTTCCAAAAGTTTACCCTACACAATCATATTTTATCTATTTGTTCTATTCATGTCAAGATAACTCAATGTATGACACAAAACTGAAAAGACACAGTTTATCACCTAATGAGATTATCATGAAAATTATATAAGTGAGTACAGGAGATAAATATGCTCATGAAAGTCCATGCAAGATGTAGCAGGAATCCAGATGGCAGAGAACTCTAAATGCTTGTGTTTCCACTAGGTGGATGAAGATACTGAGCTACAAAAAAGTTATATTAAAATGATCCAGTCTAGAGGATCTGACATTCAGAACAGACATCTTCTTTAAAACTAATACTAATGCAATCAGATGTTAGTAATATTAAACAAACACATTAGCCAAATAGCTCTTAGATGATAAGCTGAGGCCAAAACTTTTGTCAATATGTGAGTTTTCTTTACAGTTTGAAGGCACTAGGGTTGACTGGGAAAGCTAGACAACTATTTATCAGCCTAGAGGTTCTCAAAGTTGCCAAAAAACGACCACTCAAGATATAGAAGTCTCTAAGGTGGTGCAAGGCCTCAAAGGATAGAAGCAGCAAATGTGAAGGGGAAAGAAGTAGTCTCTGGGTTGGAATTCTAGTCTTAACAAGAGTTATGTTAAAAAGTTCTTCCCAATCTGTATTTACAGAGCTAGTTGCTACCACCGGCCCTCTTCACTTTCTTTAAATCACAGTTCAAATACAGGTGGAACCAGTCACCCAATTTGAGGAGAAAGAAGAAATCTAGTGTCAAAGTTAAACTAGCATAAGGACAGGTCTCTGGTTTCAAGGAGCAAATGAGAAAATACAAGAGGCATGAGTTTACCCTTCAAGGTTCTATGGAGTGTTTGGGTATATATTGAAGGAGTGATCACTTTACCATTCTAGTTCCATTTTCCACTTCACCCCTCTATGTATACCCACCTCTGCCTGCTTCATGGAGGCTCCTCCTGTATGTACTATCCATTACACAGTAGACACTACTGTAGATTGTATACAATAGCACTGTTTGTACTACTACTATCTGGTAGGTTTAGTGGTTTCCAAATAAGTCTATGCTCTAATCTGGACCATGCAAAGTGTTAATGGTCTCATTACAGGGCAAAAGAGTCTACAAATATAATTTTCATTGGGGACTTGAAGATAAAGAGATATCCTGAATTATCTACATGCATCAAACTAATCACGTAAGCCTTTTAAAGTACAGACCTTTCTTTGCCTAAAGCCAGAGAGATCTTATAGAAGACATATGAGACAAAAGGATATTTGATGAGGGATACAAGTGGTTTTAAAGAGTTAAGTGGAGCCCAGAAAGAAACTAGGACATCAATCCTACAGAATTCATTAGAAACTGAATATGGCCTTAGACTCAAAATGTCTTCCTAAAGTAGACAGTCCCTAGGTGTTAACAAAGAGGGGTGTTTCCCTTCGGCTAATCTACATTTGTGTTCTTGGGAAAACTAAAGAAATAAACCAACTGATCTGTGCAGATTTCCCACACTTCTGAGCCATGAATCAGTGCTATTTAAATTACTACATTTTTTTCTTTTGTTATGACAGAAGAGGTAGTATTATGGAATATCTGAAGAGATAATTCCAGAGAGGCCTGAATAAGTCAAATGGGGTCTCTCTTAGCTGCAGGCAGGACTGTTCCAAGAAGATTAGAAAGAAGCAGTCTTGACCTCCAGTTGGTTTGAGTTTTTAAGGGCAAAAACCATAATTGTGACAGATACAAAAAGGCAGCTCTGAATGTCTGCCACAAGCAAATGTTGCTCACAGAAGTGGAGAGATATCAGTTAGATGGTCAGGCAGTTAGCCTTCAGTCCATAGTCACACTGTATAGGAATTTATCACTGGTCCAGAGACCAGTTTACAATAAGAATCTATGACTGTTTTGAGGAAACCAGATTTTATCTAAGATAGTTTTAGCCTTAAAGTATTCCTAGAATTGTTTTCATTAAATGGTGTAACTAGAGTTCAGTAGCCTATAGTAGACCATCCAAAGTGTTACCAAAAATTAACTTTAGTCTTTCTCAGCAGCCCTCTTTTGTCATGCCTACTAACTCACACCATTTATAAACCTAGAGGTGAAGAGGGACCTCCTCTTTCTAGGTTCTTGTCACTTCCTCTCTGGGCCTTATTTCTCACATTTTTATTTTTATTTTTATTTTTACCTATGTTCATGAGTGTCTTAGGTTGTATATGATCCCTCAATTCAGTTCTGCAGCCCACCTACACTGAGTACCAGTGGCATAAATTGGCAGTAGTTCAACCACATTTAACACCCTTGTATATATGGTTCCAGTCATTCTAAGATACTTCATGGTAAGAAGAGAAGTATTATATTACAAAAAAAGCTCACCAGTGATAGGTTGACACTATTTCATTAGCCTATATTGACTGCCTTTTATGTACAAATTGGATGCTTTAGTGAGAGTTAAATTGAAATACTACTTTGAAATTAGTCTTGAAAAAAAAAATCACAGTTTCAAGCTGGCATCCTCACCAACACAGCTATGAATTACTAGAGCATCAAAAGTCAACTTGATTATTATTCCTCAGCTAAACAAAGACTATTTACTATCTCAAAAAACTGCTAATTCATGAAAATATATAGCAAGTAGCACTGTAAATAAAAGCACCACAGAGTAAAACATGAGGCTTATTATTTAGAATAAACTATCAGCTTAATATATTAACTGTACATTCTTAGAATTATCATCCAATTTACTTGGGTAGCTAATTAGTAGAGGGGTCAGAATCATCTGGGATGTAGCAATACAGTAAATAAAATTTTATCTTTTAGAATTTATGTTTATATGTAGTTCTGGTAAACTTGTGAGGGGTGAGAAAACAGTTTTGAAAGAGCATGCATTTTTATATCTACCCACTTTTCACCAACTTTCTTCATGCATCATAATTACTAAACAAAATAACCCATCCAACCTCCAGAAAACCCGAGAAAGCCCACAAGTTACCACAGTCCTTGACTCCAAGGAGAAATCAAACCTCCAAGAGGAGACATCAGTGTGAAATATGAGGCTGTGTGTACATTATTATTATTGATGTAATTGCTTCAAGTGATGTACTCACTGCAGGTAAGGAAAATCTATAGGGAAGTTCTGATTTATCTCAACACTGCAAGGTGTCCTCCATACTTGAGTAGAGTGATATATTTATCTGTTTGTTAAAAAGGAAGTGCTAATTGGCCAATCTGCTTACACCCCCTGGAGGAAGAACTGAATGAATGGGAAGCTGTTAGGGAGTGTAAACAGGCTAGCAAAGGTAAGCCAAACTGTAAATTAAACTCAGATAATTGAGAGGGGAGGGGGACATAGAGGACAAGGACTCATTATGCAGAAATGCCTTGAATTACATATCTGTAAACACTGATGGTGACAAGGATATTGGGTTCTCATGGCAAAAGAGGCTCAATGATGGTACACAGAAATGGGCAATGGGCCAGCACTAGGTTACACCTAGTACTCAAGCTTTATCTCCTTTATTCAACCCCAGTGTCTATTTGCTAGACAACATAGCATAAAGATGGTAAAATGAATCACAAGTGAATTGCCAAGGCAATTGAGCAGAAAAACATCACAGGAGTAAAGGGAACAGTATTTTCCAAACTTTTTGCTAAAGTCAGAACCTCAGCAAGAAACCCAGATGGCCTTGTAGTCCCTGGTTGAAGCACAGGGCCCAATCTTAGGTGCCAGATGACTTATCCCCTCCTGCTCTGTTGTGCCAAGAAATACTTGCAAACCCCTCAAAAACCACCAAGGAGCCATTTCTAATGCAATCGCATTAGGGTCTCTTTATTACAAGCTCAGGGTTGGGCTCTCCTCCAGCCAAACCCTGACACTGCAGGACTGGAAGGCAGAGCATCCTCCAACCCTCAACAGAACAAAGTTTTATAGGGAATGGGAGTAAGGTGACGGGGTGTCCAGCCTGGCAAGTGTCTAATAGAACGACTACTGTAAACCAGCAGCTGGGGGTTCTGAAGCAAGACTGTGAACAATCGCAAATGGTCTGAAAGTATATTAGAAATAATCAGACTAATCTTTGATTAACTGTTACTAGGAAGTATGTAGGGAGTAACTCTGGGATATGGGCCAAGGACAAGCCCTGGGGTCCTTCCTGGTACTTGGATGCAATTTGGGTTCAGTTGCAAATCAAATTCCCAGGCCTTTTTTTTTTTTTCTTTTAAGATGGAGGCCTGTCATAAGATAGAGTGGTTTTGGCCTCTCAGCTCCACCCCACAGCACCATATATTATGTGGGTCAAAAAAAATTCCAATTCCCCACACTCCAAAAAGTAGTCCATATATCCAGAAATGAGCTCAAACTGAACTATAGGATTTCTAGAGGTTAGCTAAATGCCACCATTCCATAGGAACCTATGGGACCAGTTCCCACCTGACAAGAGTCATATCCCTTTCCTCTATCAGAAAGCACATTGTGGTTCTCCATTGACTATACCAGTGGCTGTATATAAAAACCCATGCCAGTCTTTAGGCTCCCTCAGTCCCTACTCACAAATACTTTCTATATATTTTCTGGTCCTTTCCTACCCCAGCTACTCACTCTCCCTATAAACAGCTATCCTCACTATTCTCTCTGTATTTCTATCATCTATCTATCTATCTATCTATCTATCTATCTATCTATCTATCTATCTATTTCTTTCTATCCACTTAATTGTTCTCATTCTCTTTCTCTGGCTACACTCTATTCTTTATCTCTTTCTATCTTGCTATTTCCACTATTCTCTCTTGCTTTCCCACGTCCATATCCCTGGCTATGTCTACTTTCTCTCTCTGCTCTGGACTCCTCCAGATGTCTCTAGTTGTTTTCTCTCTCATGTTAACAATAAAAACCTTAACCATATCATGGAGCGGTCATGTCAGCAGTTTCTTTACTGAGCCTCCTTGCAAACACTGTGGATTCATGTCCAGGGTCCCCACCATCTCTAGATGATGTCATCTAAAAAGAATCATTGGGCTAATCAATGTAGAAAGTGGTATGTTCCTCTCAGGAACAAAGGTGGTCCTAGGAAAAGATTGAGAAAATAGAATTTAATTTCATTTAATTTTAATTAAATTGCCTTAATATTGTTTTCTTATTAATATGATTTTTGTGGGAAGCCAATGATATCCTTTGTAGAACACAGTATGATGTGATGGGAGGGGCTGCCTGAGAGGGCCCATGCTAAGGTATCCCTACCCCCACCTGAGATACCAGTTATACAGGTCTAGAATAGAGTTTATTTGGGGGCATGGGAAGAAGAGTTGAGAAGAAAGTAGAAGCAGAGAGAGAGAACATAGAGGGATACAGAAAGAGAATGAGAGAGAGAGAGAGAGAGAGAGAGAGAGAGAGAGAGAGAGAGAGAGAGAGAGAGAGAACAAAGGGAAGCGGCCAGCCAGGAACACATGGAGACGGGGAGAGGATAAAGGGAAGGAGAGAAAGGGAGAAAGGGGTCAGAATGAGAGGAAAGGATCATAGAGAAGGAAAAGTTAAAGCAAAGAGAGACCAAACAATCTTTTTTATAGCAAGCTAGGCCTACCTGACTGTTGCTAGGTAACTGTTGAGTGGAGCCTAGAAGGAATCTTAACATGCTAACACTTATGATTTAACAATGGACTGGACGAAGTTCTACTTTACATTCAGAATTCAGAAAGGGCTCTCTCTGGTTATAGACTGGGACTTTGCTTTCAGATTCTAAAATCTAAAAGATGAGAAAAGCATTGTGACCAGAGGAGTCAGTAGTGGAATCCCTGAGGCAAGCTGTTGAGGTATTGGAGGCAAGAGGATACATGGTAGAAAATTTACAATATTCTGACTGGTATCCACATGCTAAGCAACAGCTGGCTTAGCTGTACAGTAGGAAGCCATTACAATAGGAAGCCTCTAAGAGTTTTAATAAGACTGCTGAAGTCTAAGGATATGATCTGCATTTCTAACAGACATTTTGTAAAGTGGATGATAGCCTGTAGACTGCATGAGTAAAACTGAATTTGCAGAATGTTGTAGTTGCCAAGTAAAATGTAAAACATGAACGCAGACATGGAAATGAGAGGCTTGTGGGTCAGAGGGGATCGGAAAGGTGATGAGGGGAAGAGGAATCACAGATGACATCTGGGTACTTATCAATACAATAAAAGGATGGGTGGGGCAGCCCTGTTGATGTCAGAAGGTGCTGTGTGTCGATTTCCTCTAATTTAGCCTCCTTCATTGCTATCCTACTCAGAGTATTCCTGGTCATGTGAGACCCTTGAGAGACTATGTATAGTAAGATTCCACAGAACAGGGAGGGGAGGTACATCTGGCACCTGAACTTTCACAAGGTCATTATAGGGGTTACAATGATCTCTGAGGTTATGTTAGAAGTAAGCAACAGATTGGAGGTCAAGAGGCTTCCATAGTCGGTGTACCTGCCCTTGAGTTATCCAGGTTATGAAGCTGCCTATGAGTGAGTCAAACTCCTGTAAAAAAAAAAATCCCACTATGTCCACAGGTTTGCCAAGCTGAACTTGACAGAAATTCTTTCTTTGGTGAAAGAGTGAATAGACATTCTTTTACATATCCCCAGAAAAGTCATATGACAAAAAAAGACTAGACAAGAGTAAAGTTCACAAAGTAGGAAGAAAGAAGAAGAATTAAGAATCTGAAAGAAAAGACTGTTAAGTGTTGACTTGAACAAGTACACTATCAACCCAACAAATCTTCGAAGCAATCCTGTAGAGATTCCCTGTTCATCAGAGTGGATGAAAGCTTAGCCACAGCCATGTCAATCACTAATCTTCCCTGGGAACATTCAGCAAGCAGGTGTCAGGGTTTGGGCAAAGGTGTGATTCTTGGTTTTACAGACCTGTCTTCTACATATCACCTCTGATTGAAGAAAGACAGAGAGTCTGCCTGGTTTTGACCCCATGAGCTTTTGTTCCTCTTCATAAAAAGAGGTAAGTAGTCATTCTACGGATGGTGGAGATAAAAAAAGAAATGAATTTTCCCTGCAATGGGTATATAAAATTAAACCCAGCCACAGTCCCTGCATATGCGTTTGATGCTATGAATTCTGAGATGGCCATACCCTAGCCATGTAGATTACTGATACCTTATTTCCAGTCATAGTGATTTTAATTCCCACTCCTGGGGATAAAGGAAATACAAAGCCTTTACCCTTTTGTCAGTAATGACATCCTGTTCTTGGGTTGAAGAACTTTAGGATATCTCCCTTTGTGAGTCATCAGCAACACTGTGTCATGGTGAGACTGGATTGATATTTCTACATCAGAGATGGCCTTGTATCCACAGTGGTAATGACTAGGGTCCTCTGTGATAAAGCCTGCATCCTAGAGGTCCTTCCCAACTGACAAGCCAAGAAACAAGGGGAAGAGAGAGACTTGGAAGAAGTTGACTAGCATCTGTGAACTGTTTGTTTTCAGAGTTGAAAACTGAACCTAGGGCCTTGCACTTGCTAGGCAAGCCACTGAGCTGAATCCCCAACTCTAACATCTGTGAACTCTTACTGGCCAGAGGCCCAATGGATGGTATCCATACTTAGATACACAGCTTTATTCCTTACAGTGATCTGGAGAGGCAACAACTGTTGTTTTAAAACCCCAAAGCCTGGAGTTCAGAAAAGTTTTTTAGTTTTTGAATGTTAAAAGCAGAGGCAAATTTCTGAGCATCACATGCCAACACAATGTTGTACTGCTGTCCTTATCTCCCATAATGCTCACACACAGATCAGAAGAGAGAGAAGATGCAGGTGGAACAGAATCTCTTGGAGCATGCCCTGAGAATCTTATTGATGAGAAGAAGTCATAAGGCCACACTTACTAAAAATTAATTTCATTTTCAGTTCAGGGATGTCAAAGGAAAAAGATCTAGGTTTTGCTATTGTTACATATACAGAATGTAGGTTATCACACTGCAATGAAAAACCTTGGCCATATTTAGCCGGCCAGATTTTTATTTCCCAAGGCCATGATAAGGGAAGATGACTGAGGTGTAGTTTGCATAATTATGAAGAAACTATGATGGCAAAAGAATGTGGGAAGCTTCTGTTGCTAAGAAAATCAATTCTCCCGTCCAAATGAGGATGCCAGGTGAGACATGGGAATTTACACGGCTACTTCTCACCAGGATGATTTGATTTATGTAAGTAAGTTCTATGCCTTTCCTGCTCCTAAATCCAGAATCGTGTGTCTAAGCCAATGCACATCAGGGCTGCCTCCCTTTCTCATTCTGAGTTGATCATTTAAATGCTTATGTTAAATTCTCTACGCTAACTTGCAGGGTTTAAAAAATGAAGCAAGTTTCTGTTCTCCATAAGATGCAACAATGGGAATTGATGTGATATTGTCTTTAATGTAGCATACTGGGGCTGTGTGATTCATGATGGTTCCCAAACCTTCCCTTCTCTTTAAAATGCCATAAAATGAAAAATACAACAGCTGCTTCATATTAAAGAGAAATGCAAATGTGCATTAATGCAGCTCAAGAAATTTTTATATGTTCAAAGAATTTATTATTTATGTGAATGGAATCAATCTACAATTTTCGCACTGGATAAAGTGCTGCTTCTTTCAATGGCTTTGCCAGCTATCCCAACCAGAGCCCAGGAGGAAATGATACAGAAATGGAACAAAGGGCACATTTCCTTTTCTTAAAAATGTGGTGCCATTAGAAAATGTTTCTGATGCTCGCTGCTTTCCAAACACCACGTTCTCTCCATCCCTAGCTTAATAGATGAACTGATTTCAGCTGCTTAGTAAATAATCTCATCAGAGAAGTCAATCGTTCAGGCTGAGGTTTGTCAAGATAAACTGTTCAAACCCAGGTACTTTTTTGTTCTGGTAAATTATGTTTGGAAAAGACCTCCTCCTGAGCCGTAATGTTTCCTCGATTATCTACTCTGGATGCAGATATAAATTATTTAAAACAGGAGAGGTTTCCCTTGCTAATTAGCGGCGGGCTGACTAAACGGCTCCCATCAAAGCCTAAGGCTTGGTTCCATGAACAATTCTCCAACCAGTGTAATAGCACTCTGCCATGAATTTGCCAGGTAATTTTAATCAGTCACTGTGTGTACCCTGGAAATCCAACAGCTGTGCACTTGGATGACCTGATTATCATTAGCAGCAATTCAGCTGTTGAACAGGGAGTTTTGTGCAGGAAAAGAACACATGATTTCATAAAATTTAGGAATGGCCAGACTCTATTATTTCATCTAATTATAATTTACAACTCAGAAAATAGACACATTCAAGGTGAAACTCACACCTTAACAAAGAGAGATGGAGCAAAAGCTCGTTCTTACCACAATTTTTGTGTCCCTTTATTCTCTTCCAGGGAATATGAGAATTGCCAATATTCATTGCCAGGCCATCAACAGTTTTCAGGGGCTTTTGCTTTTGCTTCTAGAAGCATCAAGAATTGCTTTCTTTGGCCAGGGAATCAATTTTCCTGAATATCAAGGGAAATTATTCCAAATAATGGTGTGGAAAAGAGATCTCTAGGTCACTAAAATGAAAGAATTTTTGGTGTTAAGATGACCACAGAAAGAGCCATAAAACCTACTGGAGATGAGGCCAATAGAGTATGTCTCAATCAGGTCTGTGGACACAGGCCTTCACAACTCTGATCCTGCCCATGCAGTGCTTTCCTGGTGGACAACCCAGTACTCCACATCAAAACCTAGCAGCCTTAGTTTACACCTCTCTGAATTTGAAATTGCCTGTTTTACCTTTGATTTAATATATAACCATTCTCTGTCTTTCAAAAATATTCCCAATTCACTTCCTTTCCTTTACTTTCTGTAAAAGGTACCGTCTTCTCTCAAGGAAGCCATAGTTTTGTTATGATTAGCTCATTAACTCCAATAATTATAAGACAAGCACTATGCTCATTATTAGCATCCATGTGGTATGCAGATGAATTTCTTTGTACTTCTATAATACTGTTGCCAAATGGGGTGTGACCCTATTGATATTAAAACATGACCTCTGGCTATGCAGATAAGGACAGAAAGATGAACACAGAATCTGTATGCTCCTTTTCCTTCTTCCATGGACAATCAAAGTGATTTATACAACACTCCACCAGCTTCTGCTCCCTGTGATGTTTATGCCTTGCCTCTTGTAGTTATCTTTAGAAAAAATTGGGAAGGGTATAAAATAAGATTTTAACCTTCTCCTACCTTCCCAGTTTGACCTCTTTATCTTAAGCTTCCATTTCGCTATTAATAAATCAAAAAAAAAAAAAAAATTGGATAGCTTGAAGGAAGCATTTCTTTCTTTCTTTCTTCCTTCCTTTCTTTCTTCCTTTCTTTTTTTTTTTTTTTTTTTTGAGGCTGAGTCTCATTATGTAGCCTTGGCAAACTTGGAACTCACCATGAGGACCAGGCTGGCCTCCAACTCATAGAAATCGACCTGTCTATGCATCTGACTTCTGGAATTAAAAACTCCATGAGGTGAGAAACTTGATGTGATTCCTGAGTGCTTCACCTGGAGTTTCCATCCAGAATTAATGTACAAAGCACACAGCAGTGTCTCTCACTGGGATGCACCCTACAGGAATCACTCTATAGTCAACAACTGGCTAATAATGGGAAGCAAAGATCTGACCCCTGGGCCTCAATTTGGAAAAATACTGAAATATCATCTCACGTCCTAACTTCAATTTGTTGTTGTTTGAGTCTTCAGGTTCAACCTTCTTATAACTCAGCTTTTTTCTCTACCGATTCTTGCCTTCCTCATGTTTATCTCTGCCTTATAAGTTTATCTCTTAAGAGTACTTCCCAACAAATCTCCAGAGTCTACCATTTCATCCTGAAGCATATCTCTGAGAAACTCAGCCAAAGACACAGGGTTACCAAGAGAGTCTCTAAAGATGTAAGAATTCTATCCAGAAAGAGCGTACTACAACCTACAAATAAAAGAGAAACTGAATTAAGAGATGAAAAGTAATTGAAATGAGGCTCAAGATACAGGTAGAATCAAATGCTTGGGGCTCTTGCCAGGAGTAAAGAGAAGACAAACTTTTATATCCATATTAACACATCTGCTTATGTAATCTTTGCCTCTATAGGATCTTTTGGCTGCACTATAGAACACTTCAATAAACCTTCACCCTAAGGATCCTATTGTCCATGTATCATAAAATGGGATCCTGGGAGCATGGTATCATTTGCGACCTGGCTCTAGAATTACATTTGAATGAAATCCCAGTTTACCTTACCTCATTCCCCACCCTCTCTGAGTACTTTAGAAATTCAATTCATTAACAAGAAGTTACCTAAGATTTTTCAATGATGCTTATTCTACAGAAAGGTGAGCCTTCTTCTTCTTCTTCTTCTTCTTCTTCTTCTTCTTCTTCTTCCTCCTCCTCCTCCTCCTCTTCCTCCTCCTCCTCTTTCTCCTTCTCCTCTTCTTCCTCCTCAACCTCCACCACCTCCTCCTCCTTTTCCTGCTGCTGCTTCTTTTTGTATAATTGTCTATGATATGGACATGTTTATTCCCAAGTACTGATTTTCCAGCTTCTCAGCAGCAAGGAGATCCACCATTCTCTTGAGTCTTTCTCAAGCTACAAACAGCCCCTCCTTTTCTCCCTTGGAGTTACAATAGATTCACGAAAGGCATTTGGTGTGAAAAGTTCTGGAGCATCCCAGGCTTTGGCTCATGCATCCCTTGTAACAACTTACAGTACTGGTATTGCTGCATATATCTAGCAGACAAAGGAACAAACCTGATGAGAAGTGACTTAACTTCTTCAAGGCCACATAGCCTGTAAGAGAAGGAGCCAAGATGTAAACTCAGTCCTCATTCCCAGATAATAGTCTCCCTTGCTTTTTAGAATTTACTATCCCCTTAGTCACATAATGATGACATCTCTAGAAAATTCTGAGGATTTGATCTTTCTCCTCGATCATCTATCTTCCAGTGACATTTGAATGATTCACTTCTGCTGTTACTCTTGTTGAATCCTCAGCTCTGGAATTTTCCTCCTACCACATGTTCTATCTGTTCCTTTCCCTGCTTGTTCATTCCTCTGAATACCTTCCTGGCATCCTTCTGCTTCCAGTATGGCCCCCTCCTCTCTCTGATTAAGCTTTCCATTTACCTGACCAGCCAGTATGCCATCTTCCCTTCAGTGATTCTTAGCATGTAAAATTCCTTCGACTTCTCTGTATTTTGTATATTAAGCTAATCTCTAGTCCTACAGTCTTCTTAACTGTTTTCTTTCAAAGTAAAGAAACAAATTCAAATTTCTCAGCAGTACCTTCAAGTCAGCTCACTGCTTACCTCAATCTGCCTCAAAGCACCCACCCACCTACTTGCTTATCCACTCTCCCCACCACCTCTTATGCAGGTCCATGAATCATCTATTCAAACACACATTACCTCACCATACTCCTTCTTTCCATCTCTGTTGGGGGTAAACTCAGGACATGATGACTGGGCAGAGACGTGTGGAGAAGATAGAGACTTCAGTTTGAACTCTCAAAAGATAAGAGTAATACCATTGGGCATTGGGGGGGGCGTCACTAGACTAGAGGAGGGAAACAGGAAGATTAAAGGCTATGGCCATTCTCTGATCACAAGGGCTGACAAACACCTGTGCAAGAACATCATGACTACTGTGACTATCACAGTCAAACACAGACTCTCACAACAATCAGTTTCTTACACCACAACTATGTGCTACAAAACACATAGAAGAAGCTTGCCATTGCTTCCTCTGAGGTACAGTAAGGAACAGAGCCTGAGCACATGTAGTGAGCAAGGCACTGTTATAGAAAGGCACTTCACATGGGTTCCAAAGCAGAAAATTTTAATTTAGAAGGTGACTGTCAGTCAGATAGTCAATAAAATGAAGGAGTCAACAGACCCACTTAGCTACAAGCTGCTTAAACATAAGACAAACACGATGTCTAAAATGAATGTGAAAATACATGAATAAAATTATCTTACATTTCACAAATAATTATGAAATATATGTCCAAACACTTGCCATATTGCTAGAAATTTATATACTTATTAGTATAATAAACTTAGCCATTAGAGCTAAGATTATTGTACATTAAAACAGAATGTAACTGGATCATTAACCTGAGATTCTTAAAAAGTATATTTGTGTATTTGCGTATGCTGTTTTCTTTAATTTTCCATTGCTTACCTTTGAAATGACTTTAATATTTCAGCTTGAGAATTTTTATATTTTCAAAGTTTGCTTTTAGAGAGCAATATGAAAATAAAAACACAGGATCAGCTTGGTCACATTCTAGCATGAATAGGAGGGAGCTATTGACAGTTGACTGCTACAGGGGATGCAGAGTCAATTTCTTTGGGGTATAGTCATGGGCATGCTGACCATGCCCAAGTGGAGGTCCCGCTATGCCTGTTCATACAAGGGCAACACTGATTGGCTCAGTGGATTACTTAAAAACAAGGACTTGAAGTTTGATATTTGGAATGAGGTGGATATAGGGCACAGGGGATCTGGGAGGAGCTGGAGAGGAGTGAATATGAACATAATCAAAACATATTGTGTATATATATATAACATTTTCAGAGAACAAATTTAGTTTTTTATGTTAACAAATGATAAGAATAAAAGAAGTTGACAAAGCAAGACCACACTCTTTAAGCCCCAGATCCAAGAACTGCACAATGGCTTTGATCAATAGTTAATTAGGGGAAAATTTAGGATTTATTCTATTTTTGTCATTAAAGGTATATTATTTTTCTACCAAAGTTAACACATTTTTGATTGCTTAATGAACTGTGTTAGGATCCCAGTTGTGCTTACAGAAACAGGGGCCCCTTAGAGGAAACATTACAACATTGGGATCAGGATGTTTGCAGAAACAAGGCTGCCATGTTGCAAGTAAAATCACATAGATTGAAAGCACAGAGACTCAACAGTAGCAATGAGTTGTGTTGCTACTATAATGTCTAGTTATCTGTGAGTGCTGACCCTGCCAGCTACACTAGACAATATATATACACACACATATATAAGTGTGTATGTTTGTGTGTGTGCGTGTGTGTGTGTGTGTGTGTGTGTGTGTGTGTGTACTAACACAGGCTGACTCCATGACAGACTTCAAACTGGCAGTTCAAGAGACTAGGCCTAATTTTCTACTTCCCAAAACTGAGCAAGTCAGTTACTGGAAAAACCACAAGTTGTGGGCAGCCAATTAGAAACCACCCCATGATCAGAAGCTGCCCTGCTACCTGGCCTAAAGCTAAAGCAATGAGTCAGCAACTGTTTCCAGGATTCCCAGCAACAGTTTCCAGGCCCCCTGCAGCAATGGTTCTGGAATGTCCCCATAGCCCTAGCCAATCCTTAAGACACCCATGTCCCTAGAGACCAATCCAGTCACTCAAGATAAAGGTCACCTACCTCTCCCTGGAATTCTTCTAATGTGCTTTAAATCAGGCCTGTGTGGGAGCTTGTCTGGGTGTCTCCATCTTGGTAAATGGTAGACCTCCTGATGCTGGACTTCTGCAGAATAAAATGCTCTTTACTTTTGCATACTATTCAAGTCTGAGGTCATTCTTCAACAAATCATGGACCTCCTTTCATTATGCATTCATGTGTATGGAACATATATGCATGTACTCTAGCAACAGGGCAAATACATACATATAATTGTACTTGTACACTACACACACATACACATATATACATTATACATATATATACATCATATACATATATACATATACACATATACACATATACACATATACACATAAACATACACATATGCACAGATATATGTATATATACATATACACACATATACATATGTGTGTATATATATAGAGAGAGAATTGACCAATTGCTGGAACATACACACAATTACATGTATGTATGCATGTCTGTATATTTACATATATGTATATATATACATGTGTATATGTATACATGATAGATTGTTATAGATATAGATATATATATATATAGATATCAGGCATATTTAAAAAACATATGAGAAACAGTAAATATTAGGAACAAAACATATTTTAAGTTAGAAATGTATATTCTTGCGTCTCTTTCCTGACTCTTCATGAAATCAGCACAGGTTTTGTAGAAGACTCTCTCTTTGTCCATAGTCACATAAAGAGTTAATTTGAAACTCAAAACTTAGGTGATCTGAACTAAACTGACTTCAGTGCTATCCTCTTTATGACTCCACATATGACTTCCTATGACCACACATGACCCTTCTGTGATTGCCTGGTTTGACACTGTCTCCCCTATCAGCCTGTATGGTTCCTTAAAACAGGATTGTGTTGACGTCATCTTTGTATGAGCCATTTCCATTTCTTGCATAAAATGGACTCAAAATTTCCTTCTGGCATTTGGGGAATTGTGTGTCCATAGCATTCTCAATATCATCTTACAACTGGTGAAATATCTAGAGGATTCCTCAAAGTGCTTATGTCCATTCCTTGATAATCTTTGGTGGCCATCACAGTTGTCTTTATACTGCTGAGTGTTCCCACTCTAATGTTCTGTCGGATGTTAGCACTTAGCTGTTGGACTTGGTTCCTCTAGTATATTTAGGTTCCTCTGAATTTCAGATTAAATGAGGAAAGTCTTTCCAAGATCTAAGGCCTCTACACTTCAATTCTGATGTTGATATGAGACTAGTATACTGATCAAGGAGTGGTTCTTTAATTTTGCAGCCTTTCCTCTCATTTCTGAGAGGGCCCCTTTTTCCAAATGAGTCAGTTATAACTGGAGAACACTTGGGTTATTTGATGTATAAAATATGAACACAGGATGGGTTTCTGGTGCCAAGAAAAAAGGGAAGAGCAAAGAATTTACTGATTGCTGGAACACATCCCTACTCATTTGTAATCACTTATGTAAGACTGAGTGTTAACGTCTAATTATTTGGCAACAAGAAAATGCATTTGTACAGATTCACCTTCAAAATGGCCACTGATTTTTCCAGAGGTCTCTTCAGCTCATAATAATTCTGGGCTGTGGACATTTGGTCTCAATTAACTACAGAAGATTAGGGTCCTGCAATGTTAAGATGTTTTTAGTTTTACAGACCAATAGTGGTTATTCAGTAGTTCTGTATTATTAGTAGTGTGTCTTCCTTAAATCTTAAGGGAGACAGTCCAACATACTATTGCAGTATGTAGAAATTAAATGAGAATTAATGACTATTGTGGGTCTTTGGGGGTCCAACTGGGGATATAACCATACTAGTTGATCAGAAAGCTCTGGAAAATCCTTCTATCTCCTCACCCCAGTATTGGAATTACAAGCATGTGCTACTTTCTCCAACTTTTAATAATAAAGACACAGAGACATCTATATCTTTTAAGGCTGTTGGCCTTCTGCTGGAGCAATCTCTTGGGTAACCCATCTAACTTAACCCAACCTCTCTGCCATTGTGTCTCTTTATGCGGCTCTCACTGCCCTTCCTGGCTGCTCTGTCCCATTCTGCTTCTCTCTTCCTCCCTTTTGTCTGGTAGTTCTTCCCCAGCCTTAGCAAAAAGACACATTTTCTATTCATCCAGTCTGAACCAATCAGTAACAGAACAGCACCAGGTCCATCTCTCTTGGTTGCCTTTTGGCATTGATGGCTAGATGATGTCACTCATATTGCTTGCTCTTTAACATGATAATCTCTGAGAATATCATCTTCTAGACAAGTGAGGGAGAAGAAGCATTTACATACAGAAAGCAGGTAATGGGCCATAGAAATGATATTAATAAATATCCTCCCAGCACAGCATGTGACTGGGCCATCACACCAATTAATAACTGAAAATACAAGGCACATCTACATAGCCATTTGATACAAGGAGGAGAAGTCACCCCCAGCAAGCGGCTATGTTTGTTGATTGTATCATGGATGAATATAAGAAAAACAACTTTAGCTTATGTATATGTGTGTGTGGCGTGTGCAAGTTTGTATTAGTGTGCAGGTTTGTGAATGCATATATATGTGCACACCAGTGGACATGCATTTGGATGTCAGTTGTTGACACTAGATCTTTCTCAATTGTTCTCTACTTTACTTTTGATACAGGTCCCTCCCTGAGCCTAGAGACTACCAATATAACCATACTAGTTGATCAGAAAGCTCTGGAAAATCCTTCTATCTCCTCACCCCAGTATTGGAATTACAAGCATGTGCCACTTTCTCCAACTTTTACAAGGGCATAGGAGATCAAACTCAAGTCTTTATACTTGTATAGTAAGCACTTTAATAAATGAGCCTCCCTATCTCTGACAATCTGCTACACAATTTAACATATAGAAGCAATCCTTCTTTGCTTCAGATGTAAAAACAAAGCAGTAGCTAAATATAAAATATTCATCATATATATGGCATTTTTTCTTATATGTTTAGAGTATGAACTAATAGTTAAGGAAGAAGAAAATCCTACTAAAACACCAGGACACAATTTAGGAGGTTAATGAACAGAATACAGTACCCAGCAGATAGTCATTTCCAAATCAGGTAAAGTTCCATAGTTTAACAGTCCTATCTGAACACACACATAACTGAGAACCTGAGACTTATACATGCCAGTGGATCTTCCTACTTATGTTCACATGACTGATAGAACAGCTTCATTATTGGGGGCATATAAAATATCTCAATGATAAGACTGTTCTAATTTAAAGTGATTAGGCTACTACAGCATGGAGGAATTAAAAGAGCAGACAGACAAGAGCAATGGGTGGTGTTTAGGGTAAATGAAGAGACTAAGGCAAGAAACCAAGAAGTCCTTTCACAAATGTTAAACTTGATTGACTTGGCAGAAAATATGGTATTGTTAGTGATGGGGGAACCCCTATACACAACTACTGACCAACTATATATGGTCTAGGACATTGTCCCTTAGTTTATAGAGATAATAAAACATTACAATTGATGTTTTTACTCATTTATTAATAATCATTTATGTGTTCTCCATATATTAGATACGTTTAAAGGTCTAAATTCAAGCACAGGCAATCAAGGCTGGCAAATTCTGGTACTGAAGTGACCACTGCTCAGATCATAGATAGCATCAGTTAATCACAACACTCTTCATATTCTTCCTAGTCACGGACACTGTGTCCTTTTGATCACAGACATAAATTCTCATTATCTACCAGATAAAGCACAACACAGTGAAATCAGGAAACAAGAGATGGGAACTAGAATGATATTAAAAGAGTAGGGTTAGGGATAAAGAGTTGGCTTAGTAGTGAAGAACACACACTGCTCTTACAAAGGACCAAAGTCTGATCCCCAGTATCAGTGATGGGTGGCTTACAACCACCTGTAATTCCAGTCCCAACTTCCTCTTCTAGACTCCATGGACACCTACACTCACATATGTACATGCATAACCCAAAATAGTAAATTTTAAAAAAATAAAATGGGGATAGAGAAGTGAATAAAGTCAAAACATGTAAGAGTTGTAAAAGAGATGGGAAATGTGTAAATAACCAGATACTCTCTGAGCAGTGAAATTTGTGAGAGTTAAAAAAAATGACATTAAGATTTCTCTTTTAGGCAGTTGGATGGCTGGTCTATTGATTAGTTTTCTCATTGCCATGATAGAATAATTGACAAAATCAACATAAGAAAGAATGGAAGGGTTTACTTTGGCTCACAAACAAGGATACGGTTCATCATGGCAGAAACATCATGGCATCAGGAACATGAGGCTACTGGTCATCTTGTGCCTCCAACCTGGAACCAGAGATTGATGGACACTGGCATTCAGCTCATGTTCTTTTTCTTCTAAATCCAGATCCCCAGCCTGAAGAATGGTGCTGCCCACTTTAAGGTGGATCTTCCTATACAAATAACCCAATCTAGAGACTCCCTTGCAGATTTGATCAAAGATTTGTTTCCATCGTTACTCTAAATCTCATCAAGTTAACAATTAAGATTAGTTATCACTACTAGTAATATCATTCTCTGAGTTTTATGAGAAAAAAATGGTCTATAAGGAGAGAAGAATGGCTAGTTTTAAATAATTTGAGTTAGTTTCTTGTGAAACATTCAAACAAAATTCTAAAAAAATGGATATTAAAGTCTGTGTGCTAGATATATCATCAAAGCTACATAAGAGATGATAGTGTAGGGAGATTTGTAGTAAAAACTTTGGTTTCCTTACATGAGTTTGAATCTTGGCTCAATCAGGTGCCACAATGATCTTAGTCAAAGTTCTAGAATGTGTTAAACTCCTGTACCTTCATGTGTCATAGAGATAAGAGTAGTTAGGACCTTTCTCATGGGGTATCTTGAAGATGACATGGATTCCCTACATGTACAGTATATGCTTTTGAATATTGTATTTGGAGAATGGAAGAATTGGTATTATTGCTCAGAAAAGAAAAATACAAACTAAGAAATCAAAATGAGTGAACATAAACATCTGAGTTCATCATCTATTAATGTTTTGGTCATCTAGTTCAAGGACATACCATGTGATGTGAAATACATATCAGTGAACATAGGCAATCCAGGTCAAAATGGCCAATTTTACCCTGAACACCAAAAAGAAATTCGGTGCTTCAAGTACACAGATGGTTTGGGGACCAGGTTGGAGCAGGGAATTCTGAACCAATTAGATCCTTCTAGAACAGTTGTTCCCAACCTCTGGGTCACAACCCCTTTGGGGGTGGAATGACCCTTTCAAAGGGGTCACCTAAGATCATCAGAAAACACAGATATTTACATTAAGGTTAATAACAGCAGCAAAATTATGGTTATAAAGTAGCAAAGAAAATTATTTTCTGTTTGGTTGTCACCACAACACCAAAAACTGTTTTAAGGGTTGCAGCATTAGAAAGGTTGAGAAGCAGTGTCCTAGAAGGATCAGATCAATCTCAGAAGGAAGTGTGAGCAAATCAGGGACCTACACTTAAATAAATGGTAGGATGAGGAGGCAAACAATAAGAGTTTGATAGTAGACAGTGCAATAAACTATATGGTTATCCCAAACAGTCATCTCCATGATGCCAGAAGTAACTCAGTTCACAAATTCGATTGCTTCTGTCTTAGAATCCTCCAGAAAAGATGAGACTATGAGCATAGTAAATCAGGTCATCATCTTCAAGTGAAACTGCAAAACAGTGCTTGCAGAAGCCAGTGTACACAGATACCACTCCCCCTCCAGAGAGTACTCGCAATCTGACCCTCCAAAGTCTCCCCTGACTTCTCTTTCATTCTTTCCATCTAAGGCAAGTTGCATCAGTTGATCAGCAGTCATGTTTCAAGGACATTGTCTTTCCTGGGTGAGTTGCAGCAGCCAGTAGTCTTCCCTTCTCCCTGCATTGCATTCTGCAAGCTGAGCCACATGAAGCTGAGCCACATGATTTTTCCAGCTTAGAATCAATTCTGAGCTTTGACTGTGCCTGGTACAACCACTGCACATTGTTGTTCTTCCATCTTCTATACTTGGAAGATGCATAGATTCATAGAAGATGCATGTGCTCACAGACCTTCACACTCTCCACAAATATATAAAGCTCCATCCTGAATCTTCTGTGCTGCTCTTATGAGCACTTGGAGTTTTTTTGAAAAAAAAAAAAAAGGCAACTCTCATTTCAAGTGTGATTCCTCCAGGTAGCTTGTATTAAACATGCTTCTACGCAGCCCATTTCTGCTGTCACTTCCTAAGTCTTCTGTCCAAGTCTCTTTGTAACTCTTTTCTGATATACTAACTTTGATTTACTTATGAAGTATATTTGTTATTGTTTCTTCCACTGGAATGTAAACTCAAAGAGAGCCGAAACCAGGGTTGGCTATTATACCAAATAGGTCCATGAGATACATTGTCTAGGATCCATGATACATTTAGGTCCCCATAAAATATTTTGTTTATGTTTAAATGATATATAGTGCTCGTTATTTTGTAGTATGGTAAATGTCTTGAACAATTTAATTATAGAAGAATTATATCTCAACATAGCAAAGGTCATATGTGACAAAGGCACAACCAACATTAAGGTTAAGCTGAATTCCTTTAAATTCAGAAACAAGAGTGATCACTGTCTCTTCTCTAATTCAATACAGTTCCAGTAGTTTTGGATAGAGCAGTTGGGCAAGAAAAAGAAATAAAAGACAACAAAGTATGTGCATAGATTATGTAAATATATATCTCAAGAGTCCACTAGAACTGCCACATTAAATTTCAGGACCCAATATCAACATACATCTAACAGTAGATTTTCTGAACACCTACTATAAATAAGTAATAGTAACATATCTAGAAATAAATGTACTGAAGAAACTAAAAAAGAAAAAAACTATTGTAATGAAATGTATAAAAAATGATAAAAGGAATTAAAGAAATCACAAAATGGAAAGATGTGCTATGTTCCTAAATTTGAAGGATTAATATTGTTAAAATACTGATAGTCCCACAGCAATGTATGGATTCAACGCAATCTTTATTTAAAAGCCAACAAAGTCTTCATGTTACTAGAAAAGCAATCCCAAAATTCATATAGAAACATAAAAGGCTCCAAGTAGCCAAAACAATATTAAGCAAAAAGAACAAAGCTAGAAATATCAGAATCTTTGCATTGGAGGCATACTGCAGAACCACTATAACTGAACGAGTCTAGAACAGATACTTAGGCCAATGGAACAAAATCCAGATCCTGTTAGTAAGCCCAAGCACTGGACTCAACTGACTCTTGACAGACATGCTAAAATTCACATCAAAGGGAGATCAGACTCTTCAGTATAAGGTGTTAAGAAAAGGATTATTTACTGCAGGAGATTGAAACTTGACTCCAACTTCTCACCTTGTCCATTATTCAACCTATGCACAATACTCAAAACTGTTAAGAGAAAACATGGGGAAAACATTCAAGAATTGGTACAGACAACAATTTTTTGAGGAACTCCAGAGCAAAAGAGACAAATGGGATCACAACAAAGTAAAAGCTATCTATATAGCAAGTAAGCAAAATAATAAATAAATAAACAACAAACAAACAAACCATCTACAGGATGCAAGAAACTAACTCCTAACAATTGATCTAATAAAGTGTTAATATCCAGAAACTATAAAGAAATAAAAGTTATCAATTGGCAACCATGAAGAAATAACTTAATCTAAAAATGAAGAAGTAATATAAATCTTAAAGATCTCACTGTTTCTATATAGCATTTTATCTTATGTGTTGAATGATGCAATTCACATGCTCACACATATACATGTGCAAGTGAACTTACACACATGGAAAACATACACACTACACATACATTAAAATGGAAAAAGAAAAAGTATGTCACGGCATAATTTCTGAAACCATGAGTATTCTTGTTTACTAAGCAATCTGAAGAGGTTCTCTCAAAAACTCCTCTTCACAATGAAAGCCTATTGTCAATTCCAAAGGCCATACTTCAGTTAACAGTCAGTTCTGTAAATTGTTCCAGAATAGCCTTTGTTTGGGGCTTTTCTGTGTTCTTCTCAAGGCCTGTAACAATTTTACCACTGCCTAAAAATGCTGTTGTATCACTTAGAGAAAAAAAATAATTGTTGCTGAAAGTGAAGTGTCATGTCAAGTATACACAGTAGGTCATTTACTCCCAGTGACATTAACAGCAACAATGTAAGAAGATAGTACATTAAATAGAGTCCAGTACATTAAATAGAGTGTGTGCTTCTGAAAGGCAATGAGCCTCAAGTCCAGAGAAGTAAGATAATGCTTTACATAGCTACTAACATTGGAGCCAGGAATAAAATACAGGTAGTCTTATTCTATTCTCTCTGGAATTCAGGGTGGGGTAGGAGGGAAGTCTCCAGAACAAAATTCATTCACAGGTATTCTGACATACACCTCATTAGATTTCAGAAATCCTTCTTTACAAATAAAGCTAGTTAGCTTGCTCTATGCAGTCCTTACACTGTAGGCTAGGAGAGCATCTGCAGAGAAAGTTTGTTTGTGTAGTTTCCAGGTCTTCAGCTACAGAAGATTCTCTTCTCAAATTCAGTACTCAGTATCCCAGCAAGGAGATGTACTCACACCCTGTTTTGATTTCAGCAAAGATTTTTTCACAGACAATTATTCAATATAATGGAATTAGGGAAGGCATAGAAAAGAATAGGTATATTTGGCATGTGTGGCAAATATAAATGTTTTATGGTCAAAAAGTAGACATTAGTAGGCTAAAGACTATCATGATTTTGTAGCAAGTAATATCATTTGGTAGTAAGGATCCCACCCCTCTTATACCTGAGATGGAGTTCAGAATCTCACTTAACTAATTAAATGAAAGAGAAATGACATTATTGGACTGGAGTAGTGGCTCCATGGTTAAGAGCACTTCCTGCTCTAGCAGAAGGTCTTAGTGTGGTTCCCAGAAGCTATGTTCTGTGGCTTTCATTAGCAGTGATCCAGAACCACAAGATCAAAAGCTTCATGCCTCTATGAATGCCTAAGTTCACACATACACACACACACACACACATACACCACACACCCCTATACAGTAGTACACATATGTAATAAAAGATAAAAACAGAAATCTTTAAAAAGAAGTGACATTGTGGATTTTCTAAGAAGAGGTCATAAGAAGCTTCACAGCTTCCAACGTTAGTGTTTGTTCTGGATGAAGCCAGCCAATAAATAAGAAATCCAGCCACTTCAAGACTGTACTGCTGCTCAAGCCTGACATATGAGAAATTCAAGAAAGAAGAGAGAGGGAAAAGGAAAGAGAAAGCTGGGAGAGGAGAATGTAAAACCTAAGTCGGCATGTCTCTGTGCCACCCAGCTCAGCCCAAGCATCAGAAAGATGACTTTAATAGCCATTTTGAACTTTCCAACTCCTCTAGATACAATGTAGAAAACAAAGACCAAACCAGCCTACAGCTAGAATAAAGATCCTGAGCACAGTAGCTTAATGAGTTCTCAGCTGTCTGCCACTTGACTATGTAGCTGAGACCTTAGTCATCAAAAAGCCATCACTGTACCAGCTCACAGTCAGGACCACAAGATCAGAAGATAACACGTTACTCTCTCCAGTTTTTAGTGTAGTTTTCCAGACAGTAGCTGATGACTAGAATCCTCTATTCTAGGGACCCTGGAAGCAGAGTGATTGAGAAGCCCAGTCAGTAACTAGCTGTTTACAATAGTCACATTGTTAAAAAAACAGTAGCATGTTTAATACTATTAATTATTAATAGTATCATTAAAGTAATGCAAGTTATTTAGAAAACATATAAAAACCCAAGAAGATCATTAGAATCACCTATAATCCTACCACCAAAATGCATGTTTAAAGTGTATGTGTCATGGGTTAGTTTGATAGCATGCATAAATGTTTCCTCTCAGTACGTAAAATCATAACTGTATTAAAGGTTTACGATAATAAAAGTTTTGTAGTGCTTACGTATCTGTGGATTAAGTGGGGTTTTGCAGGCAATCAGGGAAGCAGCTAGACCTAGAGGTCTCAGGAAGTCTCATCTGTTTAACTGGTTGGTTTACAGAACCTAAGTTGACATGTCTGTGTTCCTCTTGCTTTGCCATCTTTGAAGAGGCTAGCCCAGGCTAGCCTTTACAAAGAAGTCTCAGAAGAGCAGAAGTGAGAAGATTAGCAAGGCCTCCTGAAGCTTAGACTCAAACCTCCCAAAGCATTGTCATTCCCTGCCCATTCCACTAGACAGAGTCATGTAAATTGGAGACAATGAATGACTTGAACTCTTAATGGAGAATAAACTGTGCAAAGGTGTATGCATGCAGGGATGGGAGAATTCTGCAGTGTTTGCAAGCTATAACATTATACTTCAAATTTTTTAACAACACTTTTAAAAACTGTTGCACTTAGAACATGTTTTTTTTAAAAAAAAAATTGGATAAGTAATCTTTCTTAAAGGTACCCATTATTCTCTAAGCATATCTTTTCTCTATGGAGAAATCTTGGAGTTCTCACAACATTTTTTTTTTTGGAAGAGCGAATAATTTAATTCACCTCCCATTTTCCATGCTCCAAACTGCCGGCTACTTACTAGGACTAAGTTAACATGGCCTAGCATCACAACCTGGTGTCTCTTCTAGAGTTTTGCTAAACCTCTGAACTGGAAAACAGAATGAGACAATGTTGGAGATGGGTTACGGAGGTTTGGGATGACTTTTGTTGCCATGTTGTGATGGACAGTTTATCTCAAAGACTTGTAAATACAATAAACTGCACAGGAAAGGTCATCACCAAGAGGGGAGGAATGCTTTAGACAGAACCATCTCACCTGCTGAGCTATGTACCTCAAAGATTAAACCTTAGAAACACCTAAAGGTTAAACAAAAAAATCAAACTCAGCAGGTGATCTAGGTAAATGGGTCAGTTTGAGAAACACGTAGAAAGACAATGTGGCAACTGCATCACTGTCTTGAGACACCACATGGACTTCAGTTCTTTACTGGCAGAACCATTAATCAGACTGTTATTTATAGAATATCCTAGAAGCTAGTTTCTCTTTGGCTTGCAATTGTCCTCTCTTAGGTCAGTGATACATCTTGAAGCCAGCTAAGAAACATAAGCATCTATTTAACCAATCTACAGTGTACGAAACACACAAACGTCAGCATTTGACCAGGTACAGATTTATACCTGATCAAAATTCATCCAAGCTAATCTTAATTGGATGGCTTAACAGTGTACATTGTATCCATTCTGATATACAGAGAGGGCTAATACCATTGGAAATAAATGCTAGCCTACTTAGTAGAACTGATATTTTTAAAATGTGAATCAACAATATTGATGAGAATATGGAAAAAATGGAATCCTTGTGAACTGAAGGTTAGAATTAGAACTGGCTTGGCTGCTTTGGAAAATAGTTTGGAGGCTTCATAGACAGAATTGCCATGTTGTCTAGGAAGAACACCAATCAGTATGCTAAAGAGATGTCTGTCATTGCATCATTTCATATGATACTCATGACATAAAACAGCTTAGATATGTGTGGCATAAAGGAGGCAAAGTCAGAAGAATTGTTGGGGTTTGATGGTCAGCTAGTCTAGACAGTCAACAAGCACCATGTCAAATGAGTGCCCTTGTCTCCCAACCAAGTACTAACTAGGGCCAACTCTGCTTAGCTTTCAAGATGGGATGAGATCAGGCATGTTCAGGATGGCATGGCCATAGAAGAGAGACTGTCTCAAAGAGTGAAGTGAAAAGCAACTGAGAACGATCTCAGTGTCAATCCCTCATCTCCACTTGTGCCTATACATATACAGGCACATGCATATGTTAATCGCACACACACACACACACACACACACGCACATGTATGCACACACGAGTATCCATCAGTAATGCAAGGGGTAATGCAAGTGAGTTTCTAGCACACAATGGGCCATAAGCAAATGTAAGCGATGGAGAAGTAAACAATGTTTTGAGTGCAAAATGTCTTTGTCTGAGGAATGTCAATGAGACCAATAAGACAACTACAACAGAGCTTTTCTGCCTCACTAAATGCAAACACAGCTCATGAAAACCCACAGTGGAACTAGATTCAGGAATAATCTGGGTACATCATAATAACTTTAGATAAATTTAACTATAGAAATTTCATCATTCTCGCCAGATACATAATAAAACTTGAAGATAAAGAAATTGAACAAACCCCAGTGCTACTTATTAAAATTCAGAAAAACAAATGAAAACTTGGCATTATAGCTCTGAGGAATCTAGTTAACATCAGAAGGCATTATTCCTCATTTCTCAAAATATTCACTCTCCCTCCCAGGCATGGAGGAAGGAATGTTGTTTTAATGCCAATAGCCAAACAGAAGCTTCATGTATAAACTTCTACGGGTCAAGTTCTCTGCCTCCTAAATCAAGCATGCAGAAAAATAAATTCTACTAGTCATAGGCCGATGGTGAAATCTTATTTATTTAGCTCCAAAAATGCATTGAAAATAAAAAACAAAACACAAGTAGTTAATATGGTTTTATGTAATGCTCATAAAGTAAGTGTATTTTAGTGAATTATAATTCACTTTTTAATTCATTGATAATATATTTAGTTGTTATCTGGGAGATGTATTAGGCTGATTGAAACTGTATTGTTCCCAGTATTGTTTTCTTGGTTTGCTCTTTAATTTAAAAATGATAGCTTCTCCATCTACCACCTACTCACAGCCTGCATTCACAATTTTGACACTCTGAAATATTTGAATTGATTTATATTTCATGGTCAAATTTGGTTAAAGAATCTTAATGAGAATACAAAAGTTAAAAACCCAAGAGAAAAAAATTAAAGTCAGGAGTATAGAAGACAAAAGGAACGAAGAGATGAAAGTATTGTGTGTAATCCAAGAAGATTAAAGTCATGTGCCCGACACATGAAAATCTGCTACTTGAAAGAAAAATGTTCAAGAATTAACTCTTCAGCTCAAGCTAAACTCAAACTAGAGATTTCTCTCTCCTTGGTCTCCTGAATTATCAAATTGCAGGTATATACCACCATGCCTTGCTCTTGGAATACAGTTTTACAGTACATAAAACACAGTGTCAATGTCCAGAACTAAAAAAGAGGTCCTGATTCAGGGTAATTGGACTGAAGGTAACTGCACTAAGCATGAATTACTTACTGTCTTCTTCGGGCACTTGTGATTGAGTGTTTGGAAAATGCCCAAAGATACTGTGGAGATACCTATGCTGCTTTTCTGCAAACGTTTAGCAGGTCTATGCACACACTGACAATTCTATAAATAAATTTTTACACAGGTACTAACAGCTCTCTGGAACATGTGTATTCCACACATGTCAAGAACAGCTGTCCAGCACTTGCTGAAGAGCAATGTGGGTCAAACTCTGTGGGTTACAATATGGTTAGAAGGTTTAGATGCCTAGAAAAAATACTGGAGCTTTAATCATGACAAATCCTTCTGCTCATTTCTCATGACACTAAAGCTGTACATGCCATCATCTAAGGTAGCAACCTTCAAATGGGGTTCAGAGGCAAGGCTGATGGCAAGCTTGATGGTGTGCTTCTGGCAAGCATCATCAGCACTGTCCAGCCTAGTCAGGAATCTACTGCCTTACTGATGTGTACCCTGGAAAACAAGCATTTTCAGCAAGTTGATTGCAAATGTTTCTGACATATAGAACCATTGCAAATAGTCTTGAATCTGTATTTATTCTTGGCAGTCAGGAGTCTGCTCTAGGGGCCTGTGAGAATTTGTCTTCTAGTCTATATCTCAGAGGGTGTCTCACCTAGAAGGAGAAACACGAATTTCTTCCATGGCAACTTAGCAATCTGGGATCCTCCTGAGAACCAGGCTGTACCTAAAATATTCATGGCTCTGATTCCCACAGGCTGATAAAGGAATATCTCAACTAATGACATTTCCCATGGCACATGATCCAATACATGCATTTCCAGGGATATGGTAAGATTGTTCCACTCTTGAGATTTTATTTCTCTTCAGTATTTCCCTGCTACTCAGATATGTCTTTTAATATATAAACATGTGAAACTGTGAAAAAATTATTCCAGTTCATTTTTTAGACTAATCTGATCCAGCTACTCATAAATTATGGATGGTTCCATCTTGGGGCATTTTCTTTCCGCTCACTTTATAATTTAGTCTGACATTTGGATAGCCCTGGCCCTTCTGCACTGAAGTGCTTTTGAATCACTTAATTATAACCATTATATCTTGGGAAAAAATGTGTACCTGTAATGACTTGCCACTCTTAAGTGGCCAATTGAAGACAGTGAAAGCAAGTTTTTGATATCAAAAAAGATGAGACCCTATGCAAAAAGAATAGGCCAGAGTGTGAATGAACTTCAGGTAGCAACTTATAGAAATCTACTTAGACTGGTTTAAGACAGATAATGAGAACTAATTAAAAACATGTAGTCAGTCAGATCTCCTTGAACCTAGAAACAAACCAAGTCAGACTTAGAGAAATGCAATCTAGGATGAAAAAGCTACAAGGAACAAAATGGAGCCAACTTCATCACTTTTGTACTCACTCTCTTCCCATTTCTTCCACTTTGCCTTCGTTAAGTCACGTGATTTCTCCATCTGCATCCTGCCATTAATTACACTATTTACCTTTGCCCTTACCTTCCATTGTCTCCAGTCTCTTCACTACAGCATTAAAATAACTGTTCTAGTCCAAAAAATACCTCCCAGTTTCAGACAGAATATCCAGCTCCAAATGTCAAGAGAAAGAGCCTGATTGAGCCAACTAGACTCATGGGTTTACCCCGGGCTCATTCAGCTGTCTATGGCTACTTCATAAATGGAACACACAAATCTTCAACTAATCTCAACATTAGTTCTCTGATGTTACCCTATATAAATCCATCTGTGTTATTCATAGGCATTATAGCTGGGTAGGAATCTTGTTTGCTTCCCTCTATTGTAATCTAGCATGGTGCCCTATGGCACCATGAAAGCTAATCCTCAGGGAGGAAGGAGTCTGTCTGGTCAGTTCCAGTTCAGAACTCTGAATCTGAAGTAGTTGGCAACTTCAGCAATAGCATCTTACCTTCAATGTCTAGGGGACAACCAGATATAATAGCAATAGTTTGTAATGTTTGGGAGTCTCCTCACCAACCTTGACCAACAACTCCAATGAGAGCTTGTCATGCCTAGTGTTGAGATTTTTGTTAGATGTTCTATGGCTCCTTGTCAGCACATATGAAGAATTTTTTTGAACTATATATGTTCATTTATACATGGACTTATATACTATAGGTATTTGTATTGAGATAGTTAATAGTATGATTCTTTATGACACTTTCAAACATCATTACTTTATTTTATCCATTCCTCTCCATCTCTATTTATGTCCCTCCCATCTCTCTGATTAGAGCTCTACCTGTTTTTCCATTTCCCTGATCAGATAACTTGCACCCTACTCTTTTCCTCTCAATCCCCCCAAGCCCTAGCAATGTACACAACACTACAGTTATAGTAGTAGATATACCTTGGTGGTATACCTTGGTGGTAACCAACAACTTTCTAATTGGACTTATGTCCTAGTTGACAAGAGAGAAATCATGCCTGGTATTGGAAACCCAGTTAACTACTTAGGGATAGTGAAGTCATGGTTGTTTGAGGAGAACCTACAAATAACCACTTTACTAAGACAGTATCATTCCTAACTGTATTCTCAATATTTATTTTGTACCCATAGATAACTGTAGTCCTCACTCATCATCAAACTTCTTTTTGCAACAGACAGAGACCATTATAGAAGACCAAAACTATTCAAAATGCAGATTATAGAGCCCAACCATAAAGGATACATCTACAAAAGATCTCTGTGCCTAAAGCTCAGGGAACATTGTAGAAGAGGTACAGAAAGATTTTATGAGCCAGAAGGCCAGGGGATTTGCTGTGAGATGATATATCCTAGTACTGTCAGAAGCTACTCCTATAAAGTCTTACCTAAACATGAGCTGAACAAGAACAACCATAGACATGCCAAAGTATATGGTGGAAAGCCCACAAGGCCACAACCCTTTAGACAACTAAGGAATACTAAAATCTGTATAGAGAGTCTTCCCCAAGGAAGAACACATCATCTGGTTATCCAACATTAAATGGTTAGCCCTAAAAAAGATAATAAACATACAAGTAACATTGTAGAGACTGAGCAAGTTGTGTTTATGTATTTAGGAATACATACATGTGTGTGTGTATGTATGATTACATACATATATGTATATAACAACAATTGATGAAAATGGAGACTATGAATTTGAAAGAGGGAAAGAAGAATATATGGGAAAGTATGAAGGAAGAGAGGAAAAAGAAGGTGGCAATGTAATTATATTATAATTTCAAACATAAAAGAAATAATTTCTAAAATTGTCTATGTCTAAGGATGAAGCATGAGGAATGATGCCCAAGAAAAGGGGTGATGGAACCTGGAGATTGGAATGGACCTGAACTATCCAGCAGATTTTCCAAGCTCTGTAGAAATCCCATTCCTCTCTAACATCCTTCTACCTATATGCACAGGTCTGCTCTATGGAGTTCCCAGTTCAGTTCTAAACTCAATGTGACAAATATTCACATACCACTGTCCTACTCTGTCCTCTCCTCCTTTCCTAACATTGATCTTCCCTTAAACAGCCTTCAGATTTTTTTCTTTCTGTCTGTTCTCTGGCTTACCAATGGCTCTTGATGTATGGGTAGAAACATTTAAAACTTGTGGACCATCCAAAAGGATGTTGACTCTCAGCCAAATGTATTATTTCTACTAATGTGGCCAAAAAACTTTTAGCTTGTTGAGCTTTGTACTGTGATGTGAAGTTAAAGTGCTCGTATGCTATCTTCTCTGTTTTCTATCTGTTTGACCAACACACGCAAACACATACATACACACATATATGCAGGCATGCACAGACGTGAAAGCATACACACACACACACACACACACACAAACATGAAAGCATACACACACACACACACAGACACACACACATTAAACATTAAATCAACCAATTTGTGATCCAGTTTTTCACCTGTGAAGTAAAACAATTTTTGGTGCCTATTATACACAGTGCCTCTGATAATTAAATGATAATATATGTAAAAGGCATAAAATAGTATCTAGTACATAGTTAATGCTAATAAACATTAAGCATTGTTTTTTCGATGAGTTGAATATCATTATTATGTAGCTTTCTAAAGGGGACATATTTCATTGTGAATATCTTAATTTCTCAGCTCCCCCTTCTGTTTCTGATCAATCATTCTCCAATGTCCATTGTCCAAACCTATGTTGATTGTGACCTACATTTCAAGATAATGAAAAGATTGGATAAGATAGAATCAGGGAGAGCGTGTGCAGCATGCTGATAGGCCTTTCAAAGAGTATCTTTCAATTACAAAAGACTTCCCTCATTGCCTCCCTTAAATCAGGTATCATTAGCTTTCCTCTTCAAATGAGTGTAGGAAGACCCTAAACTGAGAAACTACTTATTTGAAGGCACAAAGAGAGCAAATGATTAAAATGAAAACCCACTTTTTACTTTAGTGTTCCTTGGGTAGAGTTAAAATAAAGATCTAAAACTTGATGTCAAAGCTCTTTCAAATTGTCAAGAACCTCTTCCATATGGAATGAAGGGAATGAAGCAGGGTAGGAATGCTGACTTGGGAGCTGTGCAAATCTGTCAGATTCTCAATTCCATTATGGACTCATTGACACAATTTCATATGCATTACTTAATTTCTCTAAACCTCAGTTTCTGGCTTGTAAAAGGGGCATAATATTAATACAAGTGCATGTGTTTGCTGTAAGGTACAATGCAAGTATGTGGCCTGTTCTTCCAAGTACCCTGAGTCCACTATAATACACAGTAACTCCAGTAAATCTCATATTTAACATTTTCCATTAGGCACTGTCAAGCAACTTTGAAAGACAAGAATTACCACCTCATTTAGGCATATTTAACTAAAATGCTTGCTCTAAGCAAGACAAGCAAAAGACGAACATTAGCCCTTGGAAAGCACTACTGGCAATACTGTAATGGCAAGTGACATTGCCCAATTCTCTAAAACTTGGAGAGTCACATTCACTTTCAAAATTAAAGCTGGGTTGCAATTTGTAAAGCATAGTCTCTTCCCACACCAGTTCTATCAACTATTGACCTCTGGCTCCGAATGGATGACCAACCAAACATTGCATGAGACAGAGCATTTGCTGCTCCAGTCTGAGATTCAAGTAATGAGTAAAAAAATAAAAATAAAAAATGAAAAATCATTAGCAGAAACTTCTCAGAGGAAGGAGACTACAAAGTTAAGTTTTCAAATTAATATCATCCAGTCACTGCAACTATTATCATTATTACTATAGACTGAATGGTGATGTCCCAGCAAAGGAGTCAGAACAGTGTGGCAACCAAGCCAGTCTATTCTGACCCCACTAGTGCCACATGTGAGATCACTGGCCTTGACTTCTCAGACGAATTAGTTAAGAAATCGATGAATGTTGGTAGTTGCAATTTCTACAACTGGCACTGCTACCTTATAACTCTCCCCTACCAACGGTGTGCTACTGTAGGAGAAAGAGCATTTGCTGCTCTAGACTGGGATTCAAGTAATGAGGAGAAAAGTTCCTTAACAGAAATTTCTTGGAGTAGACAGACCACAGAATCAAGGAGCACATATTCATCTGTCTGGTACTAGAAGATGGTAGGTGGGACAAGGAGCAGGCCCAGGTGACCTCTTAGCTAGACTACTAAGAGAAGCCCAAACAATGATAATGTGTACTGTGCTCTTATTTATTCTTGTATTTGAAAACTGAATATTACTCGACAGAACAAAATCATAATAGCATGAATATAAATTTGATATGAGATTCAAATGCAATTTTAATATTTGTTTTGTATAGATAAACAGTATCAGCACATATCTGAATAGAAAATATATTCTAACTCAAGCCAAGGACTCACAAACTAATCCCATTTTAAATATACTTATTCAACGTGGCAGAAAAGAATGAGGCAACGTCAATAGTTGGACACCAAGGAGCTCCCTTGCTGTAGAGAGTTACCTTGGAGAACAGTATTCTATCCTTGTGCTCAAACTCTGTCCACAGGAGTCCCACGGAGAAAGGAAGCCAAGTTGAAGGGCTTCAGTTGTGAGGTAGAGGGGTCAGGGTAATAGGGACTGAGGAATAAGAACAAGAGAATAACAGCTACACTTTGGAGTTAATTTTCCTGGGTTTGATCTCTGTAAACAGGGCTGAGATATTTGAGGTTCTGGGCATGAAGACCATCAATGGCTAAGGAAAAATATTTGGTGAGCACAGCAAAGGGTGCATTCCAAGGAAAGCGGCTTATGCCAATGGCCTCACATTGTACTCAGGCCACACATGTATTGCACTGGGAATAAAAATGTGGGGTAAACACTGATAGGAGGTCCTTAACTACTTCCTGGAATGGGGTGGGCTCCACCTCCATCTTTTCAAGGTCTTTATAGGACTTGAAATCACTACTGTCTGCCTTAATCCTATGTCTGATTCCTTCCAGGGAAATGGCTGTTATATTGTATGAACTTCTTTTTCTTTCTGTCCATCTTCCCCACCACGTTTGAAAATGTACCTATTTACTATTTTATCACTAGATGTTCCCAGAGTGCCTAGCACCCAGGAAGTATGCTTCATTGCATACTCATCCAGTGAGAGAGAGAATTGCCTGTCTTTAACATGACATCTCCAGCCAGGAATGACCTATCTGCTTCATTTTGTGTGTCAGGCCTGATCAGTCAGCCACAGCTGCTGGACTCTCAACTCAGGAGAGAAACATGCATTTCAGGACCCTGGGCACGGTGGCTCTGCCCTCAGAAGAGCTCCCCATGCTGGTCGCCAGTACCATTACCATCAGTATCTCTGATCACAAAGCATTAAATGTCTAGAAGCTGAGCTAGAGACCTGTAGTTGACACTTGAGTGATTGTCACATGCAGTCATGTTGACAACTAAGATTCCATATTCTTGGGAAATAACTAATGAAACCAAACCCAGCAGTAGATTGTCTTTCAAGATGGAAAAAAGGCTAGGTGACAAGAGAAGAAATCACTCAGCCAGAGCAGACTGCCCAGAGAGCCCTGAGCCACCCAGTAGCATCGGAAAGGTTAATCTTAGCTCACAAATCCCCTTAGTTTACTTAATCAATTTCTCTTCTAATTCTGCAGGTGTTATTAAGGCCATTCTAATTTAAGGACAAGCAGATATATGCTATACTAGAGGTCCAAATTTAAACCCAGATACCATGTGTGTGTGTGTGTGTGTGTGTGTGTGTGTGTGTGTGTGTGTGTATGTATGTATGTATGTATATGAGAAAAAAAAGAAAATATCTATTCTAAACCAGGACCAGTTCCTGACCCAGAACCTGCTGCTCTGCCACTGAGGACAACCATAGAAACAACCCACACAATCCAAAGCAATAGCTAATTTGTAACTGCAAAACTCTGGCCTTCTTGTTTCTGAGACTCAGAAAAGGACATTTATCTGAAATTTGATTTGTAGTGGAAACAGATGTAAACTTCAAGAAGAATTAATCTCATGTGTGTAGTAAAAAATTTTCATGAACCCACAAAATATCCAAGAAAATTAAATAATGAGTATTTAATGTTTCTCTGTATAATTTGGCTAATTAAACAACTCTTAGATTATAATAGTACTTGTGTAAACATAATGATATCTTATTTGCCACAAATTCCCTTAGTTTAATCAACTACTTTTCTAATTGTAGAGGGGTCATTAAGGCCGTTCTAATTTAAAGACAAGCAGATGTATGCTCTAGTAGATGCCTAAAACTAACCCTAGACACCTAATAAATGTGTATACAGAAGAAAATTTCTATTCTGAATATATTATTTAACCATAGGGTTTGGGGAAAATTAGTACATGCTAATGGTGAAATTAAAGGCTTTAAGATCTAATTTGATTAGTTTCTGTGAACATTGCCTATAACTTAGCTTGCTACTAAATTTATCACAATTGCATTACCTTTTACAACAGGGCCAAAAGCAATTTTCAAGAGAGCATGGAGCTCAGAGTCCTGACTGATGTTTTGTACAGGATAACTTTAGATACCTCGGTGGTCTGAATCCTTTAGCTGCTAGCAAGCATCTAGAATTTGAAGCTTCAGAATGGCTGTAAATAGCACCATTAGTTGCTTATATACACAACAAAGGTGTCTAATGGACCAATACCACACACTTCCCCATAGCAGCAGGACTTATTTTACAATGGGTTATTATGCTAATAGATTGTAAAATAGTATAGGAGAATGCAGCTGTAATGTATTTACCCCTGTAGACAAGGTAGGGGGAAATGCTTTTCAGGCAATTATCATGAATTATTGCCCTATCTGCAAAACAATTACTGTAGACTCACGTGATTCAGTTTTCCAAGTTTATTACCATTAGACCCACAAGGTGAAAATAATTGAGCAAGCCACTCAAATCCACACTTGCAAACATCACATTCTGCACAAGCAATGCCTCCAGCCTTCCTTTGCTCCTGCCACTCCTCTACTCTGGAAAAGACTTTTCTTCTTAACTGCATCAAGTACTTTTAAGAAACAAATTAAACAATGACTGTAATTTAGAAGGCAATTAGCTCAGGTACTTCCCCCTTTACCTTCAATAGCCCACAGCAACTTACCCGCCACTTCCAGCACCTCCAACTGTTTCTCCATGACCTGATGTCATTCAGCCAGAGAGGCTGCAATAAGATGGGAGTGTGGATAGACAACTCAGCTCAATCACCAATCTTTTCTTTCTTCTGCCTTATTCACAATATATGGGAGGGATATTTACTCTGCTTTACATATTTGGATGGGAAACTTCCAGCAACAGACTTCACTGTGGCCAGTCCAGTCAACCCTTTGTCCTTGCAAATTTCAAAAACATACACTGTGAAATAGAACTGGCTCTGAGAATGGAGACTAAAAGACCAGGATGTTGGCAATAGGCAAGGCTCATCATGTTCCCTTTGTATACTTCCTTTGAAATCCTTCATCATCAGACTATTTCCAAACCCTAAGTATTTGGGGCTTTGCCCACCTCTAGCCTTTTCTGACAAGTTCCTTGGCCTTTGTCACCACAGGGCCTTTGCATATACAGTTTCTATGGCTTATAAACCTCTTTATACACTGCTTCCACCTCACCATCATCTAAGCAGACTTAAGATTCTAAGTGTTCCTAGAGTCCTCGTTCCACTGTCCTTCCTCATCCATTGCATTTTCTCAAGATGCCACATTTCTGGCCTTTACATTACTTACTTGCCACACACGCAAAGTGGACTTCTCTTTGTATGGTTACTTTTCTAACAGCCTTCTTTTTTGTCAATAGACTTCAAGCCCCATAAAATGAAATTCATTGGTTTTTACTTGTCCTTGTACCAAAATGTCCAACATCCTCATAGATGCTTCAAGAATATTTCTGAATGACCTGTGAGCTGACATTGATGTTCTGTTTGAAAAATGGGAGCAAAGAGAGGAATGACTGAAATGGAGGGAATAATGGTGTAGACCTATAGAACCAAGTGTAGCTGTCATTGGTGACAAAGGACAAATTACAGAAACAATTGTAAGGCCCCCGGAGTGAGGAGACCCTCACTCAAGCCACAGGAGATTACAACCATCCAGAATCACTCGAGACCGAACTTGCTGCAAACTGCAAAAGGCTTTATTTCTGGATTTCGGGGTATCAGTCGGCTGAGGCCGACCCTCACAAGGGGAGCGTCGACCCCGAGGCTCTGGAACAAGGAGTATTTAAAGGAGAAAACCACAAACCAGGATGTGAAGGGGAAAATCAAAAAAGGAACAGTAGTTAGTCATAAACCAAGGAGGGGAGTGGGAAACATCTTACACACGTTTTTCTCAGGAATGTGACCTTAACCTAGCCCATTGTGGTCAGTCATTTCCCGGAGTATCTTGACCAACCTGTATTTGTAGTTCTGCTATTCTTTGTAGAAACTACCTGGCTGACTTGCCCCCTGGCTAATTCTTCCGTAGGGTGGCCAGCTAGTTCCTGGAACCTAGGCCTGTGAACCTGCCAACCTTAATTCAGATGAGGGGGGTCTCAAGCTTCTCTATGAATTTTTATATCCTTACACAATCAATGGGTGACAGGGGTAGGGAGGGCAAGAGAGCCTGGAGGGTTTTGGAGATTGCCTAGAAACTAAACAAAAATGAGCTTTAAACTGTGGTGGGTAAGTAGGGGCAACTACCATATACAGTATAACATGAATACATGGAAAGAGAACAGGGAAATTTTCAATACAAGTACCAACTAGCTGCAGTTACAAGCAGAAAATTAGGGCCAGGAGCCAGACTGAGAGGGCTTGGGGGAAAATCCGAGGCATGAAAATGGGCCATCTGGATATGAACAGAGAGACTGAACGCATCCACACCAGGTGTGATATTTGGTGAGTTTCATGGAGGAGGAGATGAATCTTTCTCTGCGGGGAGAGAAAGGAGGCCATGGAGAGACTGTGTACAAGCCAAGAGAAGGCCACAGGAGCAGCAGACAGCATTGCCTGCCTAAAAACCACTGGCTGCAGAACGAGGAGGCAAGAACCCAGGCTGCCTGTCAGGAGAGTATCAGCAAAGGCAGGGAAGCTGTAGGCAATGCACGGAGCCACCAGGACAGACCACAGACAATGCTTGGTCTGCTGCATGGGGTGAGAAGCACTGACTCTTGCTGAGAGCAGTCTAAGAGAGGCAAAGAGCAAAGGGACCCTGAGGCTGAAAGCTGGCAGTATCAGCCTCCATACCAGGTCCCAAGCTGCAGGACGAGGGGGAAGCATGCTGCTTATTCAAGCCATACAGGTTAAGACCTCTTCCATGCCACACCAGAGGAAAAGAAAGGTTAGAAGTTGCCAGAGAAGGCTGTTTTCTACTTGAAGATCACTCTTGGTCATCTGTCAGTGGCCCCACTGAACATTAGTAGCATAGGCAGTAATCCATGTGTGTGGTGCTGCATGTAAATCTTATACAGCCACAGCTCTCAGTGACCTCGGTAGCTAGGAGAACTGTCTGAACCTCACTGTGCACTGAGAAGCACTGTCTGTCCTCAGATGGTGCCAAGAGGAGCAGGAGTCCTTCTAAAGCAGAGATAGGCATTCTGCAGCCATACAGTTGGCAAGTTTGGGTAAAGAAAAATTACCACCGTCAGTCCAAGAGTTTTCTCCAAACGTACTTTTAATGGATGATCACATTATATCCTTTCTAAAGGCACTTTTAAAACTCAATAAATGACTGCTTACCACAGAGCACAATACAATCCCTTATAAGTTAAGCTGTTCTCGTGAATCACTTGTAATTACTGGGCATTCTCAAGCCCAGGGGATGTATAACTATATTATTGTATCTCAGTGATTTTTATGAAGTCAAGACAAGGAAACAAATCACTGTAACTGAATTAATCTCCTCACCAGAACTCATAATAATCAGAGAAAACTTTAACATAAACAAAAGTATTCATTGTTAGTAAATCATCAGGTCTATTCCTAACTGCTCCCTGAATTATTTGATCCCAAAAGGGAAAGAGAGAAAGGAGCTGAGAGAAAGAGAGAGAGGTGAAGATAAAAGGCGGCAGAGAAGAGGCTGGAAGAGGGAAGGACAGAAACAGGGAAGGGAGTAGGGAAGGATGCTATTTCTCATGGCTGCTGCAGTAACTACAAACTAGCATCCTGAAGCAACACAGTGTCTTCTCTTTCAGAAGTATGATCCTGCAGACTTCAAGGAAAAGTGTGTCTCTGCCTTTTCATATCTGGGTCTACTGGCTCACAGCCCTTTTTTCCATCATTAAGAAGCTTCCTTACTTCACTCTGTTCCCTCAATGCCATTCGTGCTCTCCTCACCTCTGACCCCTTCATCTTATAAGAACCCTGTAATTACCCTAGACCTCACCAAAGTCTACAATCATTGTCCTATTTTTTTGAGACACCAACTTGCTAGCATCCTCGTAGCCCCTTTGGCCATGTTCAGTAGCAGTGAGTTCAATGGGTTCACTGGTAAATACAGAGTTTTGTTTTTAGCAAATTGGAAAGGGAATGAGCTTTCAAATTGAATGAAAAAGCTATTTCAGCTGGAACTTTGGAACCACTTTGCTAACCAATAACCTTCAAGCCTTACTGAAGGGGCTCCTAGATCCACCCTCTTCAAAACACATACAGAACTTGTCATCCAAGTTTTTCATCCAAAGGTATGTGTCAGGGTAAAAAAAAACATTTCTGTTTAATGCAGAGAAAAAGACTGAAGGAGTAGGGTTGGCCAACTTCAGTACCCATCACCACCCACGCCACAGCAGCTGACCAGGAGCCACCTGAATCTGTTTGAATGGACGTCTCTTGATATCACATAATGTAGGACTTTCATATCTCGGTTTGAACTTAGAATTCAGGTCTCAGTTTGAACTTAAGATTAAAAGAATCCCACTGTCCCAGGACACATCCCGGGAGAGGCAGTCAGAGCGTGAACTTAAAATTAAAGAATTCTTAGGTTTATTAGATGCCCCCGAGTCACATCCCAGGAGGAGTACACTCCAAAGACTCAAACAAACATTCCAGACGAAAGGGCCCAAGAAAAGGGAGATGAACCACCTGGATAAACAGAAGCCACTTAAACGAACCCTCTCTGCTATAAAGATAAAGGTGTACATTTGAGTTACTTAGAAACCAAGCCTGGGAACGGAACCAGGCTTGGGAACGGCTGTTTGAAATCTTTTTTTGTTATTGTCTAAGAAATAATTAACTGTCCTTGTAAACTCTATTTATAGACTACCCTTCACCTCAGTTCAGGGTTCTTTTTGCCTACAAGCAGCAGATCCCTGGTGCACTGGCCACTATCAATTCATCAATTCGTCAGTTCATCAATTCATCAATTCATCAATTCATCAATTCATCAATTCATCAATTATTCATCAATTCATCAATTCATCAATAAACCTCATGTTATTGCAGTGAGTCCAGCCCATGAATGTCTCTGGGGGAGTGTGTTACCTGGTTTTGGATCTTTAGAGTCCAACAATGATATTCTTGCTTCTCAGCTTTTGGTGAAGGATTCAGTCTCTTTTGAGTCATTCCAATGAGAACTTCCAGTCAAAGCAATCCTGTCATCAGGGCATAGCCACCCTGTGTTGGGAGAATCTTTTTGTAAAATGTTTGTCTGTCCTTCCTCACCAGCTAAGGCATTCTCTGATCAGTTTAATGAGAATCTGACAGCCAATAGCTGGGCAGAAAGTATAAGTCAAGACTTCCTGGTAAAGAGAAAAGGACCATGGGAAAAGATGACAAGAGAGAATTCAACAAGCAGATAGTAATGGACTGACATGAACAGGAGCAGAGAGGTATCCCAGGTCATTTCTGGAAGTAAGCAAAATTAGTCAGGTTAGAGGAGCTAGACATAGCTCAAAGTTAAAGGCAGGAACTTTAAAAATACACATGAGTCTCTGTGCCCTTATTTATACAGCTGAGAGATCTCTAGAGGTTACCAACAGCCCTGCATGGCTGTTTCCAGGGACATGGAGTGAGTTTCCTCTTCTGAAGTGAACTCATTCATAGGCATTTCTCTTAGGACAGATTTTCGAAATTAGTGTTGATGAATCCTAGAGTCTGGAGAAAGAAGTTACCCTATACACAAGCAAGAGCCAGAGCAGAGATATGCATTAAAACATTGTTCACATCAGGGGTGGGGAAGGTGAGCCCAGCTTTCTTTCATATTTCTTCCTCAGAGTGATTGATGGCAATCCCTTCTCGTCAGTCTTCTCTAAGGCTATGCTCAACAGGAACCCATGACATGGTATGTCCTACCCTTGACATGGGGACACAAGCTTATCTACAAAGTTCACACTTGAGAAGTGTGCACTAAATTTTTCATTTTTTTTTAAATCTTACAATGTTTTAGGTAAATTCACAACTTTACACTGGGCCAAATTCTCAGTAATACTGGGTTATATGTAGCCACAGGCTATAAAGGTAGAAAAGTTCACCTATCTGCATCACAGGATCATTGGAAGAGCTAAGGAAGTAGTTATACTCACAGGGCTCATGACTCAGCCCTTACTCTAAGCAAAAGGTCACTTTCTGTTCCTGAGCAGCCTGCTGTCCTCTTCATAACCCCCACAATACAGCACAACTGGCTATATTCTCTTGCTGGGGAAAATTCCTTTGTTCCAGATGTAAGTCCTACACATACATGTACACATACAGAGTACCAAATCTGTCTGACCATGTTCTGCATGCTACTATCCCACTAGGTATCTTTTTGCCTCTATTCCAAATTTACACACAGAAATGACCTATGGGCAAAAATATTGCAGTACAGAATGAACTGTTCTAAGACAGGTTTATACAAATAATGCCTACAGAGCTTTGAAGACCAGTGAGAATAGGACTACTAGGAAATAAGAAAGTAGGGGTCACAATAATCACATGTACTGGACTTGACCCTTAGCAGCTCTCAAAGATGAAGATTCGAAGGGGTGAAAGCTTGGGAGATAAGGCTTGAAGGAAATGTACAACAATTTTTGTATTTGCTTGAGTCCTATCCAGACCTCCCCTTTGCAAACCTAGAAACCACATTCCAGACTTGAGAATAGAGCAGACACTCAAGGTAAATTCACACTAGCCCCATTCAGAATATGATGTAAAGCACCAGATGGCCAATGGATTGTTTCTGATAAACCACGACTGGGATTACAGTAGTCTCATTGATATGGTTGGCGTATGTTCTGCCTGAAGATGAGTCATAATCAAAAGGCTCATGATTGAACATGAAAGTGAATGAAGGAGAGCTATATCCTGTGCATGCTCTCTGGCATGAGGCTAAAGTAGACTGACATTTGTTCTGATGAGGATAGAGGCTTCAAAGAAATGAACCAAGATGCTGCTTTCATTTTTCTCTTCCCTGTTCATGATACGCATTCCTTGCTAATGCCATATTTGTTGCTGTTCTACTCCATTGTTTAACTATATTTATTTGGGTGACTTGTTTTATTTTGAGACAAGGTCCCTCTGTGTAGCTATGGCTTGCCAGGAACTCATTACATAGACCAGGCTGGCCTCCAACTTGTAGTGCTCCTTCTGTTTCTACCAGGATGTCTGAGATCATAGGTGTTTCTGTGAGTGTGCCACCATACCAAGGACAATTATCTTAACGATATCATGTTCATTTTGATGATCTGGGAACAGGCCTAGATTTTAGAAATAGCTTTGTGTATCTCTACTCTGGCTCATAATTTTCAGAGGGAAGGAAAGAACATTATCATGTAGTTGATGAAGATGAGACTTGAATAGGTTTTGTTGTGCCAGAGCCAAGAACAGGAATCACGCCTCACATAAGGAGTGGTAAACAGAAGACTGTAGAATACTGTGATCACTCCATGACTGCTACTCTGCTGCCGCATCTGGTCTCCCATCTGCCTTTCTCCATGAAAGTCACTGCCCAGGGCCTAGGCTACTCCCAGATGAGAGCTAAGAAGAGAGATCATTTTTCAACACCTGTGAATGCTGATAAATCGAAATAGCATAGAACTGACCATATGGTCCTGTTGCATATCAGCCTATATGGATGTGGGAAGCCCTACTGTTGGCAACAGGAGCTGACCATGTGGTATTGTTGCATGTCAGCCTATATGTGGTAGAGCCTCACTGCTGGCAACAGGAGCTGACCATGTGGTCCCCTGCATGTCAACCTGTATGGATGTGGGAGAGCCTCACTGTTGGCAATGGGGGCTGACCATGTGGTCCTGTTGCATGTCAACTTATTTGGATGTGGGAGAGTCTCACTGTTGACAATGGAGGTGAGAATATGAAAACGAGGATAGATTTGTGGGAGAGGAAAGAACAAGGAAATGCCAATATGTTCCTAGTCCTTTGTGTCTTCTTGTAAGCTTTAAATACGGTTCAGAAATGATAGCCTTGTTGATCCCTTAAAGGTTATCACCCACCATCTGCAATAGGACTGAGTACATATTTTCTGGAAAGGACTAAATAGTATGTATGTTAGGATTTATAGACTATATGATTTGTAGTTCTCTTAGCATCTCTTCTTTTGCAGTGATAAGACACAATGAGCAAGGCAACTTATAGAAAAAGGCTTTATTTGGGGATTACAATTTCAGAGAATTAGAGGCCATGACTATCATGTCAGGAAGCATGACAGAAGATAGCAGGTATGAAACCGAAGCAGTAACTGAGAGGTTTCATCATGATTCACAAGTATGAGGTAGAAAGAGCTAACTGGGAATGACAAGAGCATTTGAAACTTCAAATCCCATCCCAGTGACACACCTAGTCCAAAAAGGCTACAACTCCTAATCTTTGCCAAACAGTTCCACCAACTGGAGACCACACATTTATGTAACTCACCATAACATATGATTCTTGCCTAAACCCACTAGTTTGAATTCTTGATGAGAAACTCATTTGGATAACATACTAAACTCCAGAGGGCATTGACTCATAAGTATTCCTTGCAGTGAATCTGCTCCATGGGCTGGTGTCATTTCTTCATATACCTTGTGGCTCTTTTCACACAATCATGGATAGTATGGGATTTGCTAGAAACTCACAAACTGACTCTGGCCAGGGAATCAGGTAGACTAACAGTAGATAGTTGCTTCTCCATCAGCTCCTTCAAATACAATCCCTCAGTCTCATCCCTAGCTCTGTTGCAGACCATCTGTGTCAGCCTCACTTCCTACCCTGTTGTGATGTCCAGTGGATCAGTCATATCTTCCCCCCTCATAACCTCCTTCCCCTCCCAATACCTCTTTGATTTATCATAGCTTCCAACATCAATAGACACTCCTTAGGAAAACAGAGGCCACTTAAGATAGCAAAACAGATAGGCTAGCTGCAAACCTTCACCTCTAGTTTATTCCTCCAAGTCCAAACAAACCTTTAGTCCCATTCCTAAATCTGTGGTAGTCCCATTCTCAGATCTGTGGCCTTTCCTCACTCTCCACCCCCATTTCAAGAGAACTGAACAGACCCTAGTGTAATACTTTACTTTATTCCCTCCCATGGACACCCTCAGCCATCTATCTAGCCCATTCCCATTCTTAAGTCCCAGATCATAATATCTAGAAACATATTTTAGCTGGAACCCCCAGTGGCCACAACCATCAGGATTCCGATGAATTTCCTACCAGGCAACGCACAGCCACCACACTGTCCTAAGAAACAATAGGCAACAGAAACCAAGAAACAAAATACTTAATCAACAAAGGCAAGACCACATATGTGCACTTAGAATTACAGTCTTTACCAATCTCAGACACTTAGACATATAAGTAAAACCATAATTAATAACAGCCAGGAGACTATGTCTCCACTCAAGCAGAGAAATCCTACTCTGAAGGCCCTGAGAACTGCAACACAGCTGAAGTACAGGAAACAACCTTAAAACAGCTTTTATGACTATAAGAGAAGTTCTTACAAAGGAAATGAATGAATGAAATCCATAAAGAAATTTATGAAAACACACATACACATATTGACACTGAGAGAGAGAGAGAGAGGGAGAGGGAGAGGGAGAGGGAGAGGGAGAGGGAGAGGGAGAGGGAGAGGGAGAGGGAGGGGGGAGAGGGAGAGGGAGAGGGAGAGGGAGAGAGAGAGAGGAGGAGGAAGAAGGGGAAGAAGAAGGGGAAGAAGAAGGGGAAGAAGAAGGGGAAGAAGAAGGGGAAGAAGAAGGGGAAGAAGAAGGGGAAGAAGAAGGGGAAGAAGGGGAAGAAGAAGAAGGGGAAGAAGAAGAAGGGGAAGAAGAAGAAGGGGAAGAAGA
>NW_021620295.1:554049-571602 GCF_004785775.1 Grammomys surdaster
GACGGGGAAGAAGGGGAAGAAGGGGAAGAAGGGGAAGAAGGGGAAGAAGGGGAAGAAGGGGAAGAAGGGGAAGAAGGGGAAGAAGGGGAAGAAGGAGATGGAGACGGAGACGGAGGAGGAGGAGGAGGAGGAGGAGGAGGAGGAGGAGGAGGAGGAGGAGGAGAAGAAGAAGAAGAAGAAGAAGAAGAAGAAGAAATGAAATAGTTCAAGACTTGAAAAATAGAAATTCTATTTCTACCTCCTTGCAAGCATGTGCTTTCTCTTAAGTTCTTGATCTTAGCTATTCTGATTGGTGTGAGGTGGAATCTCAGGGTAATTTGCATTTCCCTAATGACTAAGGATGTTGAACATTTCCTTAAGTATTTCTCAGCCATTCAAGAATCTTCTTTTAAGAAATCTGTTTAGCTCTGTACTCCATTTTTAATTGGGTTATTTGGGTTTTTGGAGTCTAACTTCTTGAGTTCTTTTTTTATTATAATTCAATATTTTATTTATTTACATTTCAGATGTTACCCCTTTTCCCCTTCCCCCAGCCCCCATTAATCCCCTATCCCATTCCTTCTCCTCTGTTTTTGCTTTTATACTGTTTGAATTATATGCAAGAATTAAGGTCAGTTCTAGGTTGAGAGACTAACAATACACTAGATAGAAATAGTCAAGGAACAAGCAAGACAATAAACCCAGATAGTCAAAGAACATACATGACAATAAACAGAGTCTCGTGATCACTCCTATGATCACTATTTCTAAGGGCTTATCAGAATGACCAAAATATCTGAGCCTACTTCCCTGTCCTAGCCCCAAGTCATTTTCATGCCTGAGCCTACTTCTTTGTTCTAGCTTAAGATTTAGATTCCTACCTGTAAGAACTTCTTTGTTCTAGCCTAAGATTTAGATTCCTGCCTGAAATTTCTTCTTTGTTCTAGCCTAATATTTAGATTCCTGCCTGAAATTTATTCTTTGTTCTAGCTTAAGATTTATATTTCTGCCTGAAATTACTTCTTTGTTCCAACCTAATGCCAGTTTCCTTCCTGCAGTCCATTTCCTTGTCCTTGGCCTGTCAGATTCCTTCCAAGCACCCCATTTCCATGTTTTTGACCAATGTCAGATTCCTGACAGGCAGCCCCAAAAGCTCTCCACATCTCCCACTTTTTATTGCATAAACCAGACTGAGCCTGTCTTAGGTCGTTCTGACAAGAATGCCTTCCTTACTCATCATGGAATATGCATTATCAAAAGCAGTGCACTATGTCTTAGGTTGGTAAGGCTCTGTGCAGAATTTTAACTGTCCTTGGCTTGTCAGTCTGTTAAATTAATAACTCTGTCTGGGGATCCATTTTCAGTTTCAAGTCAGGTTTGGCTGCCAATCTGTTGATGAAGTTAGGGACAAGCTTTAACATGATGTGCAGGAATTAAAGTATTCCCAGGACAAGAAGGGCTAGCATGATCAAGCTATATATGCCATTCCTAAGGTTTGACCAAAATGGAAACACTTACCTCAAGCCATGGATGATTTTGTCAGCATTATCTGCAGCATTGAAGCTCAAAAAAGCAGCATTTTTTAAATTCATAAACTCACTATGCAAAGTTAAAACAACCAGAGAGATGTTAGAATTATGCCAAATATCCTACAGGTGTCTTTAAACTTTTTGTCCTAATTATAATGACAATCATTGTAAATTTTAGAAGTAACACTACTCCAATGGTATTTGTCATGACATTTGAGATGCCTCCTAACTCTTGAACCCTGAACCTCCTTCAGATAATTTGAATAGGATATAGACCATCAATCTATTGTTCCAGACACCTATATAAATCCTTTTGTGTACTCAATACATTAGTAACATTTTTTTTTTTTGCTAGATGGTTAACAAAACTAGCTGTCTTAACTCCTTGTGTCAAAGCTATTGCAGAAGTAGTGGTACTAGAAATTAATGAAATTAAAGCTCAAAAAGAGAAATTATAATGTCTCTTACGTTTTTCTTAAAGGTGACCAGTTATGCAGACTCAATCATGTACTGACCTAGAAATCAATCCAATATTGGAAATAACAGTCTTCATTTGGAAGACTGAATCTGGACATTTTTAGAGACATATTTGGACATTAGCTGCAGTTCCCTATGATGTTATGTTAGCAAGAGATAATGTTGGGATAGGATCTGGATTTCTTTTTTTTTAATTGTTTTGTTTGTTTGTTTGTTTGTTTGTTTTTCGAGACAGGGTTTCTCTGTGTAGCCCTGGCTGTCCTGGAACTCACTCTGTAGACCAGGCTGGCCTCGAACTCAGAAATCCGCCTGCCTCTGCCTCCCAAGTGCTGGGATTAAAGGCGTACACCACCACCGCCTGGCTTTTTTTTTTTATTAATTTTTTTTTTGTTGTTGTTGTTGTTAGGATCTGGATTTCAAACAAGGGTTAGTGCATATTTTAAGGCTCTTTCAATTGTCAATCTAAAATTGATTTTGTCTCTTCTACAGCATTTATTGTAAGTTGCATTGACTGTATACTTTCTAATTGTGTTAGTGTGTTGAAATCTGACATGTCTGTTGTGGGGGTCTATTAACCAGCTTTTGTCTTACTGTCCTGAATACTAGAAAACCTCGATTCTCTGGGGAAAAAAAAACTTGAAAGTGCTGGAAGAAGTGAGTTAGGCTTTAAGCAGAAACAAGAGGGTAGCGAGCTTGAGTTCTTTATATATGTTGTATATATGTTGCCCTCTGTCAGATGTAGGGTCTTCACTCTACATCTTTTCCTAATCTGTAGGCTAATTTTGTCCTATTGACAGTACCCTTTGCATTACAAAAGATATTCAGTTTCAAGAGGTTCCATTTATCATTTGTTGATTTTAGAGCCTGAGCCATTGGTGTTCTGTGCAGGAAATTGTCTCCTGTGCCAGTGTTTTCAAGGCTATTTCCCACTTTCTCTTCTATTAGAGACCAGTCTATCCAGTTTTATGTTAAGGTCCTGGACTGACTTGGACTTGAGCATTGTGCAGAGTAAAAAGTATGAACCAAATTTGCATTCCTCTACATGCAGACATATAGTTCTATGAGCACCATTTGTTGAAGATGTTTTCTTTTTTCCACTGTATCACTTTGGCTTTCCTGTCAAAGATCAAGTGCCTGTAGGTGTATATGTTTATTTCTCAGTCTTCAATTCTATACCATTGATCAACCTGTCTGTTTCTGTACCATTTCCATATACTATTTTATTGTCATTGCTCTGTAATACAGCTTGATATCAGGGATAGTGATTATTCCAGATGTATTTTTATTGTTCAGAATTGTTTTGACTTTCCTGAGATTTTTGTTTTCCATATAAAGTTGAACACTGGTATTTCAAGGTCTGTAAAGAATTATGTTGGAATTTTGAGGAGATGTGCTTTGAATCTTTAGATTGTTTTTGGTAAGATGGCTACTTTCACTATGTTAATCCTACCTATCCATGAGTACAGGAGAACTTTCTATCTTCCTCAATTTCTTTCTTCAGAGACTTGAAGTTCTCATCATACACATCTTTCACTTGCTTGGTTAGAATTATACTGAGATATTTTATATTTAATATTAGCAGTAGCTATTGTAAAGGGTGTTGTTTCCTAATTTCATCCTCAGTAGAATTTGACACTAAAACCAGCCTTTTTTCATTTGTATAAAGGAGGGCCACTGACTTTTTGAGTTAATTTTGTATTCACCCACTTTGCTGCGGATGTTTATCAACTATAAGAGGCATTTGGTAGAATTTTGGAGGTTACAGTTTGCATCCCCTTGATCTCCTTATGCTGTCTTATTGCTCTACATAAAACATCAAGTTTTATATTGAATAGATAGGGAAAGAGTCAGCAGAGTTGCCTTATCCTTGATTTTAGTGGGATTGCTTCAAGTTTTTCTCCATTCAATTTGATGTTGGCTATTGGCTTTCTCTATATTGCTTTGAATATGCGTAGGTATGTGCCTTAAATTCTTTATTTCTCTAGGACTTTTAAAATGAAGAGGTGATGGATTTCAGCGTCTAATGAGATGATCATGTGATTTTTCCCTTTGGTTTTGTTTATATAATGGATTATGTTGATGGATTTTTGTATATTGAATCATCCATGCTTCCCAGAGATGAAGCCTACTTGATCATGATGAATGATGTATTTGGTGTGGCATTGGAATGGGTTTGCAAGAATTTTATTGAGTATTTTTGTGTTAATGTTCATAAGTGAAATGTCTGAAGTTCTCTTTTTTGGATCTTTGTGTGGTTCAGGTATCAGGGCAAATGGGGCCTCATAAAATGAATTAGGTAATGTTCCTTCTGTTTCTATTTTGTGGAATAGTTTGGGGAGTATTGATATTAGCTCTTCTTTGAAAGTCTGGTAGAATTCAGTACTAAAACTATCCAGCCCTGGGCTTTTTTTTTGGTTGAGAGATTTGTAATGACTGTTTCTACTTACTTAAGGATTATGGGACTTTTTAGATAATTTACCTGATCTCAATTTAAATTTGGCATGTGGTATCTGTCTAGAAAATCATTCATTTTATTTAGATTTTTGAGTTTTGTCAAGTATAGGCACTTTAAGTAAGATCTGATGTCTTTTTTTTTAATTTTCTCAATTTCTGTTGTTATGTCTCCCTAAACATTTCCTGATTTTATCAACTTGGATATTGTTTCCGTGCCTTTTAATTAGTTTGGCTAAGAGTTTGTTTGTCTTGTGGATTTTCACAAAGAATCAGCTCTTAGTTTTGGTGATTTTTTTTGTAGTGTTCTTTTATTTTTTAATTAGTTGATATATGCCCTGAGTTTGACTATTTCCTGCTGTCCACTCCTCTTGGGTATGCTCTTAATTTGCTAGTATAGGCTCTCTCAAATTTTCTTTTGAATACACTTAGTGTTATGAATTTTCCTCTTAACACTGCTTTTATTGTGTCTCATAAGTTGGGGTATGCTGTGCTTTCATTTTCACTGAATTCTAGAAAGTCTTTAGTTTCTTTGTTTCTTCCCTGATCAAGTTATTGAGTAGAGAGTCATTCAGTTTCCATGAGGATGTGAACTTTCTGGTTTTTGTTGTTGTTGTTGTTTTGTTGTTGTTGTTCCTGAAGTACACTCTTAGTCCATAGTGATCTGCTAGAATGCATTATTTCAATCTTGTATCTGTTACAGCTTGTTTTGTGTCAATTTTGGAGAAGGTTCCATGAGGTGCTGAGAAGAAGGTATATTCTTTTGTTTGGGATAAAATATTCTAGAGATATCTGTTAAATGCATTGGGTTCATAACTTCTGTTAGTTTTATTGTGCCTTTGTTTAGCTTTTGTTTTGATGACCTGTCAGTTGGTGAGAGTGGGGTGTTGAAGTCTCTCACTATTTTTGTGTGGGTTCAACATGTGTTTGGAATTTTAGTAAAGGTTCTTTTATGAATGTGAGTGCCCTTGCATTTGGGGCATATATATTCAGAGTTGAGACTTTCATCTTGGTGGAATTTTCCTTTGATGAGTATGAAGTGTTTTTCTCCATCTCTTTGATTAAATTCGGTTGAAAGATTATTTTATTAGATATTAGAATGTCTGTTCCAGCTTGTTTCTTGGAACTGTTTGCTTCAAAAACCTTTTGCAACCCTTTGCTCTGAAGTAGTTTCTATTTTTGTTCTTGAGATATGTCTCTTGCATGCAGCAGAATGATGGATCCTCTTTATATATCCATTCTGTTATTCTGTGTCATTTTATTGCTTAGTTGAGTCTACTGACATTGAGAGATATTAATGATCAATGATTGTTAGTTCCTGTTATTTTGTTATTGGAGCTGGTACTATGTGTGTATGTGTTTGATTCTCTTCTTTTGAGTTTGTTGTGAGATGATTACTTTCTTGTGTTTTCTTGCATCTTAGTTATCCCCCTTGTGTTGGAGTTTCCTTTCTAGTATCCTACGTAGGGTGGGGTTAGTAGAAAGATATTGCTTAAATTTGGTTTTGTCTTAGAATATCTTGGGTTTTCCATCTATGGTGATTGAGAGTTTTCTTGGGTATAGTAGTCTGCATGTAGAAGAATACAAATAGGTCTATACTTATCACCAAATGAATCAAAGATCTCAAAATAAAACCAGATATAGTGAACCTGATTGAAGAATAGCTTGAACTCATTGGAAAAGAGTTTTTCAACAGAACACCTTTAATATAGGCATTAAACTCAGCAATTAATAAATGGGGACTCGTGAAACTGAGAAACTTCTGTAAGAGAAGGGGCACTATCATTTGGACAAAGCTCCTGTCTACAGAATGGGAAATGATTTTTATTATCTATGCATTCAATAGAGAGCTAATGTCCACAACACATAAAGAACACAAAACAACTAGATATCACGAAAAAGTAACCCAATTTTAAAATGGGGTACAGATGTAAACAGTAAATTCTCAATAGAGGAAACACAAATGGCTGAGAAACACTTACCAGATTGTTTAACATTCTTGGCCATGAGGGAAATGCAAATCAAAACTGCTTTGAGATTTTATCTTACAGCTGTCAAAATGGCTAAGAGCAATAACACAAGTGACATCTCCTGCTGGCAAAGATATAGAGTAAGGGGAACACTTATCCATTGCTGGTGGGAGTGCAAACTTGTATAGCCCCTATGGACATCAGTTTGGCAGATCCTCAGGAAAATGAGAATTGATCTACATCAAGATCCAGCAATACTACTCTTGGGGATATACCCAAAAGATGTTCCATCCTACCACAGACACATACGCTCAGACATGTTCATTTCTGTTCTAGTCATCATAGCCAGATTTTGAAAACCACCTAGATGTTCCTCAACAGAAGAATGAATAAAGAAAATGTGGTACAGAATGGAGTATTATTCAGCTTTTAAAAAGATGAAATAACATTTGTAGATAAATGTATGAAACTGAGAAAAACTTCTGAGTGATGTTCTTTGGACCCATAGGAACAAATATGATATGCATTCAGATATATGTGAATAATAGCTGTTAAGTCTTTGATAACCAAGCTACAATCCATAGTACCAATGAGGCTAGATATACAGTAAGGAACTAAGGAAGAGAAGGAAATGGAAAGGAAGGAAAAGGAAATGGAATAGTTACGAGTAGATTGGGGTTTGAATGGGAAGATCAAGTGAGGAGGGGAAGAAAAAGAATACAGGGAAAGTCTAATAAAATTAAGACCCCATTACCAGGAACACCTGCATAACTCACTGAAAAAGGAGAAGTCAAGCTGGTGCCTCCACAGAGCTTTCACCCCTATGTTCTAGTGTCTTTGGTACAGGAAAGCACTGTGTGCACTATCAAAAGAGAATCACTTACTAAATCAGCCACAAAGCCTTTGCTCTACAATAGTATCCTGCCTATAAGATATGCCAGGACAATAGTACCATAGAGCATGTGGAAGTAGCCAATCAATATCTGACTAAACTTAAGTCCCACTCCATGAGATGGAGTCCATACCTGACTCTGCTTGGGCAACTAAGAACCTGAGACTAGATAGCCCAGTGATGTACAGTAAAATCAAATACTAGTGTTTTAAAAACAAAAACATAGCAAGAAAATGTCTCCTAATGATATTTTGCTATACTTAAAGATCAGCACCTTGCTTAGCCATCATTAGAGAAGCTTCATCCTGCAGCAGATAAGAACAAATACAGAAACCCATACCCAAATATCATGCAGACAGTGAGAGACTTGGGAACATTCAGACCTGAAATGGATGTCTATCTTCATCAGATTTATCCCCTAAGGGTTTAGGGAACTTGTCAGAAAAGGAGGTTAAAAGAGCGTGAGAGCCAGAAGGGATGGTGGACATCAAGAGAACAAATCTCTCTAAATCAACGTTATCACAACTCTTATGAACCCACAAAGTACTGAACAGGGCCTGCATGGGTCTGCACCAGGTTCTTTGAGTATATAATATGGCTTTCAACTTAGTGTTTTTATAAGATTCCTGAGGGTAGGAACAAGTGGGTCTCTGACTCTTGTGCCTTCACTTAGTTTCTTTCCTTCTGTTGGTTTGTTTTGTCCAATTCCAATGTGTTCATTTCACCACATTATATTATGTCGTAGTATATTGTATCATATCATATTACATCATATCATATCACATAGCATCATTCATATAGCATATTTTAGCATGGTCCCTTAATAGGCTTTTGGTTTTATAATGAGAAACAGGAAGGTGTAGATGGGATTTCGAAAAGAGGGGAACTGGAGAGGAACTGAGAGGAATAAAGGAAGGAAAAACTAATAATTTTTTTAAAAAAAGAAAAATCAATACACATATGACTTAACTAAAAAATGCTGATTCATAACTTTTCTTAGGCAGAGATCACACTGTCTAGGACTAATTAAAATCACAGAGGACATATTCATGGAAGATTCTGGTTTTGTATGCAATAAAAATGTATTGTTTCATTAAGAAGCTGGCAAGGGCAGTGCTGTATTTATTCTAAGCTAATTTGTTTTACTTGCAAAGATCTAAACTGCAGAAATTATATCATTAAAATACTAAAATTAAGCTTGGAAAAAAAGAAGAAATGCACAAACCATAGGTGCTCACTGGGGCACAATGGAACTGAAAAGTCCCCATCACCTGGTGACATTACAGATATTTTAGTCTGGGTAACTGATGTTGCAATAATGCTAAAATTGCCCCTAAAGCATTTGAGAAGGCTGCGGGCTATGTGTATGTGGTATATGCAGATGTTCATACCTGTACATGCACATGGAAAACAGAGGATTGTCTTGATGTATTACCCATTCAGACAAGAATCACAAATTGAACCCGGAGCCAGACTGGTGACTAGCAAGCTTCAGGGATCCACTGCCTCCACCTCAGCATTGGGGTGGGCCTACATAAGGCCAAAACCAGCTTTTCCTGTAGTTTCTAGGATAAGCAAATACTCTAATCCCCTGAGTCACCACTCCAGGCTCTAAGAATATATCTTCATCGTTAAGCAGCAGTATCTGTGCTGGAAACTGATTTAAACTCTGAAAACTCTTACCATAAAGAGGAGCCATTTCCTTCATCTTCTCAGCACCCAGCACTCTGCAAGGCAAACAATGGACTCTTCTTGAGGTTCACTGTGAAACTCTGTGAGTCCTTGTGCATGCTCCAACACAGAAGAGTGTTGCCACTCTTAATCCCAGTGTGATCCTCCGACTAAGCTGGAATACTTGCTGAACATTGTCTACACAGCATATAGAATAGGACATGGTTTTATGTAATCTTTGGTCATCCTGCAAAAATTGTCCATTTGAAGTACCTTATCTCCATACCATAGGCAAGGTTAGTAACTCACTGTCCCAAGTCACAGAGCTCACAGATGCTCACAGAAATACTACTGTTCCAGAGTGCATGCCCCAACTTGGATGCCTACATCCCTCCTTCATTCTCCACAACAAATATGTCATAGCCCTGACTTTCCCAAGATAGCTTTCTCCAACAAAATCATTTCTCTAAAATTTCTTTCTTCTGGGGGGATGGACATGTGTCTCTACAATGCTTTCTGTTCAAGGATGAGTATCGGATCCCAACACATGTATGACATGATATAAAGACTTGATGGCCATGAGCTTAGCCAGAGAATATGAGCGACCCAGTCTAAAACAAATAAAGCAGAAAGTGACAAAGGGATACACTTAGACCCCTACTCTGGCCTCCTCATACACACACAGGCTACACACAGGCATGCACACACAGGATGCATACACAAGCATGCACACACAGGCTGTACACATAGGCATGCATATACAGGCTGTACACACAGGCATATACATACAGGCTGCATACACAGGCATGCACACACAAGTATGCATACACAAGAATGTGCATACAGGCATGCACCTTTAGACACATGGTTTTATCCCCACATACTGAGTACCCACTTTCCTCTATTCCCTCTCTTCTCCAAAACAACCAATGGTATTATAGTGACCTAAACAACGAGGCTTCAAAAACAAGAACAGATAAGAATTCTGTTCACTACAAGAAATAAGCAGAAGGTGTATTATTCGGTGCAGAAATAATCCTTACTTTTCAGAAGGCTGGGGGAATATTTGGTTCTTACTTAGCTGTTTGCTTGCAAAGCTGCACATTTTAACTTGGCCATAAGCACTTCCTATATTGTGTATACAATTTACGTAACAGGAGGATTTCAATTTTATCCATTTACTTCCACACACTGTAGTAAAACATCATTTACTTGGTCCATGTTCCATTTGCATGAGAAATATAAGCAACTCTGAGCAACATCTTGCCTGAACTGGCAAAATTACCATCTGGAGCCTGTGAATGGGAGTCAGTGGAGTCTCTGGAAGGAACGTGATGTTTAAAACCCACCTGGCCCCATTATTGTCAGAAAGCCTTCTTAATGCCTATGATCTAGCCAAATTCCAACAGTCTGAGACATCAGTGATATGGTCTAAGATGTGCCCCTGTAGACCACCCTGGACCATGTCTGGAACTTAGCATATCCTGCACTAACAGCCCCTGGGAGGGGATGGGTCTCAGCCCCTTGCCCTGACTAGATGCCTGGAACTCAGTATGTATGTATACAATCAATTTACAAGACAGATGGAAATTGAGTTGCAGCAAATAAATCATATGGCACTTCTGTGAGTAATGTCTTTCTTTAGGGAATCTTCCTGTTGACTAAATGTGGCTTTCCACCTTTCTGATTAGCCGCACAGATGTTTTATTGATATTTGACTCCTCTTAGAAATTTCTTATTTAAAGACTCTCCAGGGTTTTTCAACATGAAGAGTTCTTCTACTTATCATGAGGAAATTTTTGAACTGGTTAATTATAATCATGTGTCATTCTTTAGACACAAGAAACACACAAGTATACAACTATTCACTCAAATTACCAGGACCCTAAAATTCCCCTTCGTCATCCTGTCAAATTGTTTCATTCAAAGTTTTGGGCTTAAGAAAGTGCATGACAGCTTGAACTGCATAGCTTGATGTCTCTTTTACTTTGTTCCAACTAGATGTTCCAACCAAAGAGCTCAAAGACACTTAAGGCGACAGTTTTCAGAATCAGAGAGATCAGGGTTGGAATTCCACCTGTGTCTATAGTTCCAGGCAAGTTAAACCCTCTGAGCTTCAAATCCAAATCAATTCTTGTTTGTGCAAGAATCCTGCCAACCTCAGGATGTATTTTGAGAGAAAACCCTATTGTAAAACATGGGGTTCCTAAGTGTGTTAATAACATGTGCTCAAGCAGCTGTTGGGGAGGGAGAAAGGGAGAGGAGGGGATGAGAAGAGGGAAAAGGAAAAAGAAAAATGAGGACAGGATGCAGGGGAGAAAGAGCAGGGAATTGGGAATTGGGGATAGAACACATGAGCCAGCACATCACTGTTTCTTTTATGGAGTGGATTGCATCAATAAATATTGTTTCCCTTCCCATGTGACTAGCAACTTGAAGCCCGGTATGTATTCTGAGTGGTTTCTGAACAACATTTTCAGAGCCAAGGAAACTGCTCTGTGAGATGGCCAGAGCATGTCTTGTGGGGAGAAGATAACACTGGCATAATTAGTTGAGTTATGTTCAGTAAAGGACTTGATCCTGAAGGGGTGAGTTCAGATACTAGCACATACATTCCAAAAGGATGGTCATTGGAGCTTCCACCTGTAACTACAGCATTGGGAGCAGGTACATGGAGGATCTCAGAGGTGTGTTGGCCAGCCAGTATAGCAAAATGTTAGCTGTTCATCAAGGGATCCTGTCTCCAAATATATGACAGAAGCCATCAATATGAGAAGAAATAATGGGGGATATGAGAGAGGTGGGGAGATGGAGTGAGAGTGAAGGAAGGAAAAGAAAATAGAGAAATTGTCTAATTATATTTTAATTTAAATAAAAAAGTCTAAAAACAAATCAGAACAAATAAGGTAGAGAACCAATTGAGGAAGATTTCCTGACCTCGATCTCTGAGCACCATATGTAGCCACTTGTGCCAAAAGACACACACACACACACACTCAGACAGATATGTGCACATACATAGACACACACAAATATATACACACATACACATATATACAGAGTCACACACACAAACCCATAGACAAAGACACACACATACACACTCATATGCACACTATATATGTGCACATAGATAGATTCCCTACAGAAGTGACCACTGAAGCCCCACCTGATTCAACAGTGCTCATATGCATCTAGCAGAGAATGCCAATACATTTCTGTACCAGTGTGTGCAAAGCACATAGCCAGAGGCTTTTAGAGGGCCCAACCCTGTTCAAACAGGAGGAAACAGAGGGCAGAAAACCAGAAAGCCAAGTCTTAGCACTTAAAAACTTTCAACAAAGAGTGGAAATTCACTGACAAGGGTCAGCTGCTAGGGTGAAGTTTAAAACAGTGTGAATAGCACCTTAACAATCAAAAAAAAAGATGGGTTAAAATAAGTGATCATTATGTATTAAAAGGGCATTTCTGTCAGGCAATAGTGGGTCTTCCTGGGGTCTGATTTGTATAGTATCTGGGAGCCTCTACCACTCTATAATTCCCAATAAACATAAAAGCTACATCTTTTTTTTCTGGATTTTTTATTCACTTTACATCCTGCTCACTGCCCATCCTCCCAGTCATGATTTCTTTTTCCTGATGACATTGAGGGATGGCAAAATAAAGATAATTTTTTCCAATTCTGGAGCTAAGTTGCTTCTCGTCTTGACGAGTTGTTAATTGTATATTGTTTCATGCCTGTTTGGGACTCTGCAGTGGAAACACAGTCTATGACTTTATATTAGAAGTAACTGAGGAGTCTCTTTTTCAGTCTACATTTAAGTTTCACTTAAAAACAGTAAATAATGAAAAATACACAGATTTTTCATTCCTTCTTATGTATATGTATTATCTCTTTTACTGTGGCATAAAGATACTGTAAGTTTTCCTTTTATCATTTTTTATTGGATATTTTCTTTATTTACATTTCAAATGTTATCCCCTTTCCTGGTCCCCCCACCCCAGGATAGCCCTATCCCATCCCCCTCCCCATGCTTCTATGAGGTTGTTCCCCCATCCACCCACCCACTCCTTCCTCCGCACCCAGCATTCCTCTACACTGGAGCATCGAGCCTTCATAGGACCAAGGGCCTCTCCTCCACTATGGTGGATGCCAAGAAGTGCTTGTTTAAAGGAGCCTGATATAGCTGTCTCCTGAGAGGCTCTGAGAGAGCCTGACAAATACAGAGGTGGATGCTCGAAGCCAACTGTTGGTGAGCAAAGGGACCCCAATAGAGGAGTTAGAGAAAGGACTGAAGGAGCTAAGGAGTTTGCAACCCAATTGGAAGAACAGCAATATCAACCAACCAGACCATCCAAAGCTCCCAGAGACTAAACCACCAACCAAGAGTATACATGGAGGGACTCATGACTCCAGCCTCATATGTAGCTGAGAAGTCTTTTAAAAATAGATTACTGACCCTGCTAAAGCCCAAATACCCCAGTGACCATGGGGAGGAGAAGCCCCAAAATCTACATTGATTAAAATTGCTCATCAAAGGATAATAATTTGCAAGATAGGGAAAAAGCACTAGATAGAGCCAGACACCTAAGACACATAAGAAAGAGATTAGTGGATGGGATTTGAATTGCTGCATCCCATATATTAGTGATGAATCTGGGCCTTAAGAAAAAAATAATAAGTAGTGAGTTGGGGGCTGTGGTGCTCACCAGTGGTCCTGGCTATGGGGAAAGCTGGACTCCATTGATCCTTCTTCCTCAGCTTTTAAGGCCATGCTGGACTACATAAGACCTTAGCTAAAAAACAAATAAACAACAATAACAAAGCAATCACTGTGTTTGTCATGTGCTAATTTAGGTACAGCATATTTTCTAGATAAATATAATCTACCATTCCTGTGAGTCTGTACTGTTGTTTTATTAATATAAATTTTCTTTTTAGTTCTTAGTCTTTGAGTAAGGACAACTCAAGGTGATGTCTTTTTTGAGGCTTGGGAAATGGCTGAATGGGTAAAGTGCTTGTTCAGAACCTGAGCTTAGATCCAAGCACCCACATAAAAGTCAGGTACTGGGGCATATGTCTACAAAATCAGCAATGGGAGAGGGCAGAGACCCTCAGATGCCAGCTGTTTGCTGGCCTGATTGTCTATGGGAAGCAGTGAGATGCAAAGTTCATGACAGACCATGTCTGGAAAAGTAAGGTGGAAAGCTACACAGAAACACACTAACATCACCTTCACATGCATCCACATGGGCATGTACACAGTACATACACACACATGTGCACGCATGCATACACACACTCTCAAGAACACGCACATGCGCAAACACATGCAGTTGTGTCTGTTCAAACTTTTAGTTGCAGAAAAATTAAAATGTTGATCGCTTTGGGTAGGTGAAAAGGCAGTCTCTGCTCATATTCATGCTATGAAGGAGTTTATCTTCCTATAGGGTAAGATCACCTCACCTCACAGGTACAGATCTGCATACTAGGACTCAAGGAGCAGATCAGTGCTTGCTGCATATCAGGAAGGAAAGACTTAGGGTTAGTTCTCAGCAGGCATTACTAATCACTGAGGAGGCAGCAAAAGTAGACACTGGAGCCAAATCTCCTCTGCTTCCTGAAGTGCTGAAGCTAATGTCATAAACAAGAATTTGAATGAAATTATTAAAGTAAAGTAAGCTAGATTTCTCTGTGGTCTACCAAAATCCCCTAAAAAAAAAAAAAAAGATTACAGAGAGACTCAGGCATTGATAACATACCCTACTTGGAAAAAGACTGAAATATAGTTCACAAAGACACAGGATGCTCATTTGGAAAAAGAATGGAAATCATAGACTCATCCCATTACTGAGTCAAATGTACCGTGTGGCATATGGGCAGTAACATCCACCATTTGGGTGACTATGTGAAATTTATAATGTGAGGAAAGCAGAAGCCCACAGAGGGTGCCATAAACTCAGGGACCGGCTGCAGAACCCCGGGCTTGCCAGCAACCTCTCTGCCTGCCAGTGTTTGCCCACAAAATCAAGGATACAGCATAGAAGATGGAGGTGTATTTCTTAAGTCCATCTTATTTCATCAGAGATGTTGGCACACCTTCCAAACTTGTATTAACATAGCATTAGCTAAAATGTCCACACGTCTCTAAGACAGGATACTAAGGAGCTGTTATAACCAATGTGGTGGAAAAACAATTTGGAAATGGAAAAGTGCCAACAAATTATTAGGTTTTTAAAAGTTTGCTATGCTTCCTATGATGGCTTTCATAGAAAGTAACTTTGTTATACAATATGAAGAATATTAAAGTTGCTTATTTATAACCACAATATTTCTTGGGTGTGCCCTATAATGCTAGACACTGGGGAAATAGTACATAATAGGTAATAGCACAGTGGATAATAGTTTCCAATCTCATGGTACTTGATTCTAGGGATAACATGTAGAGAGCAAACAGATGCAGGTATCTATGAAGTCCAATCTAAGGTGACATGCGCAATGGGGAAAAACATAGCAAGGTGGGAACAGAGAAGCTAATAGGGAAACTCCCATGCTCAGAAAAAACCTCTTTCTTTCAATAGAGCTTAAGAAGCAAGGGCTGGGCAGGCTGGTAAGAGGAGACAGCTGTGCTTTGCAGCACTGGGAATAGCAAAGAGCAAATGTTTTGATAAACAGGAGATTTGCTAGCGTATTCAAGAGGCAAGAAGAGGCCAGAATGACTAGAACAGATAAAAGGAGATTAAAATGAGGCAGTGAGTAGTGACATGATCATCACAAGTCATGTAGACCATTATAGAATCTTTGAGGATTTTCCAGCAGTGAGGTTGGCAGTAGTTAGATAGATATGACATGATAATGCTTATATTCAGAGTCAAGCTATCTCTTATGTGGAGGATGTGCTAGAAAATAGAAGATTCTCTTGGACCTTCCAGGGTACTGTAACAAAATAACAAAGGCTTATAAACAATATAAACTTTCTTCGCAGTCTTGAGGCTAAAGTGTAAAATCAAGGTGTTTAAAGATTTAGTATTGGGGAGACTTACTTTCTTATAGGTTTTTCTCGCTCTGACCTGCAGGACAGAAGCCTAGAAAGGACCAGAGACTTCTCTTGGACCTCTTTTTTGCCCCTCCTCTCCTCTCCTCTCCTCCCCTCTCCTCTCCTCCCCTCTCCTCTCCTCCCCTCCCCTCCCCTCCCCTCCCCTCCCCTCTCCTCTTCTTCCCTGTCCTCCTCCTCCTCTTCCTCCTCCTCCTCTTCTTCCTCCTCCTCCTCCTTCCCTCCCCTCTCTGTTTTATTTTATTTTATTTTGGACACAAGGTCTCATGTGTATGTAGTCTATATAGTCTTGTAGTCCAAGCTAGCCTATCTCATTTGTAGCCAAGGATTCATTTAAAATCCTGAACTTCCTGCCTATTCCTCCCAAATACTGGGATTAAGTACATGTACTACCACCCCTAGCTCTCAGATCTCTTTCATAAAAGTACACATTCAATTCACAGGGCTTGGGTCTTGTGGTATAATTACCTCCCCAAATATCTCCTCATCAAGTCACCTTGGAGATTAGGATTCCACCTGTGAATTTTAGAGATAGAAATATTAGGACTAAGCAGACATACAAGCAGAAGAACACCCAGGGGATTTCAGTCACTTCAGATAGTAATTCTTCCTGGACCAGGACAGTAGCTATCCATGGGCCGAAGGTCAGATGTCAGGCATTTTCTGAAGCTGGAACTACTGTGGTTTGCTGGAGGATGCAGGGTATACAGAAGAGATGTCATGACATGCCCTGACATGACAGGACTGAGTAGGACTCAATTGATCAGTGGCTATGGAGACCTGGATGCAGTGGTGAAGTAGAAGCCCCAACAAGACAGGACTGAAGAGAAGATGAGATGAGAGAACCTGTTCAACTCCATCAGTGCAGACAATTCTGAGTCATTAGAAAAAAAGGCAAGGAGTGGGGTGCTGTAATCAATGTAAATTCAAATATCAACCACAATAGGCAGAAGTTGGCAGAATATTAACTTATCATTCTGTGGCAGTTTAAATAAGAAATGACCCCTATAGTCTAGGGCATTTGAACACTTGGCCTGCAGATGATGCTGCTGGTGGGGGAGGTTTAGGTGGAGCAGCTTTGCTAGAGAAAGTGAGGGAGCAAGCTTTAAGGTTAAAAGCCTCAAGCCATTTCCATTTCACTTAGTCTGGTTCATGCTCATATTCAAGATGTGCGCCCTCAGCCTCCTGTTCTCTCTGCCATGCCTTCCCTCTAGAATGCACTTTCATTGCTCTGAACTATAAGCCCAAATAAAGCCTTACTTCTGTAAGTTTCTCTTGGCCATGGTCTCTTATCACAGCCATAGAAAAGTAAGTAATGCATGTCCCATCACCATCTCTACCTCATGTTCAGCAAAATACTAAACCTTTAAAATGTGATTTCTGAACTTAAAAGATTGTTTCATGAATATACCTAAGAAATGTTCATACACATACACACACACACACACACACACACACACACACACAGAAAGAGAGAGAGAAAGAGAGAGAGAGAGAGAGAGAGAGAGAGAGAGAGAGAGAGAGAGAGA
>NW_021620295.1:571612-588486 GCF_004785775.1 Grammomys surdaster
AGAGAGAGAGAGAGAGAGAGAGAGAGAGAGAGAGAGAGAGAGAGAGAAAGAGAGAGAGAGAATCTCAGAAATCAAAGTGAAGCAAAAGGTTGGAGTCTACTAAAAAAAAATTAAAGTATATACTCAAAGATTCAAAGTGCCAGCATTAAGAAAAGCATGTATGCCAGTGTCTTGAAAGCAGCTATGTAAGGGTCTGGAAAGATGGCTTGGTGGTTAAGAATGCTTGAATTGTTCTAAAAGCAACTGAATTTGGTTCCTAGCGTGTAAGTTGCCTTTTCTGACTTCCATAGGCACTGGCACATATATGACATACATATGTATACATGAACACATATATGGCATACACTGATAGACATGTGACATGCACCTACACACATGTGGCATGCACTGTCACACATGTGGCAAACACATACATACATGTGGTATACATGAACATACTTGTGGCATACATGGACACACATTTAGCATATACTGATATTCACGTGACATCTACTTACACACAGGTAGCATGCACAGATATATATGTGACATTCACTGGCACACATATGGCATGCTTGGACACAGATTTGGCATATATAAACACATATGTGGCATACAGTACCATAGGCACACATATACAGATAAATGTTAAAAAAGAATTTAAAAAAAAACTCAGAAAAGGGTTTGATGAGCAGCCTTTTTAAAAAACTGTATAATTTTTTGTAGCTTTTGAAGCAGCATGGTTCAGTGGATATATTTTACCATGTGACTCAGAGATTAAGCAAAGTTTAAAAACTAAGTAAAGTTTTATTTTTCTTATTGTGAAAAACTTCCTTTCAGAAGTCAACTTATAAGGCAGTTAATGAGGTCCATTGTTAAGGTTGAAGTAACAGAGAGGATGCCTATAAGGTTCAATTCAAAGGTTGCAGAGTGTAAGACAGACTCTGTGACCTTAAGCATGGTTCCTTAGCTGTTTTAATGCTGTTGTTTGAGATATTTCAGAAAAGGGAGCACTATTTCCATCCCGATGATCCTTGCAGCAGCTTTGTCACATTCATGATTTTCAGCTAATGAGGAATCACAAACCAGACCCCAAATGGGTCCCAAGTTCCCTTTATCTTCCCTCACTGTCCTTCTTGATTTGCTAAGCAGTCTACTAAACTGAAATCCAAAATCAGCTTTATGACACTGTTCATTTGTCCATCCATTCACTCTCCAAATATCAAATGTGTACCCATTATACATAAGCAAGGTCTAACAGGATGAACAACTCCTGAGAAGTTCTTGTTAACCCTTAAAAGTAGGCCAATGGAACAAAACAGAACACCTAAGCTAGACTGCATAAACTACAATCAGATATTTGACAAAGACACTAATACCACACATTTTTGGAGAAAAACACCATCTTAAAACAAAATAGGGCTGGGGAAACTAGATGTTCAGATTTAGAAAAATGAAAATGAGACCAGAATCTGTCATTCTTCACAAAAATTAACCCCACATGGGTCGAGGGCCTCTATGTAAAACCTAAAATGCTCAAACTTCTAGAAGAAAGCATAAGCAGTGCTATACAATATATAGGTGCAGGAAAAGATATTATGAATAGGATTTCACCTTTAAAATCACAGTTAAAGCAGTATTTCTCAAATCAATTTAAATCACAATTTGCAAGACTAAACATATATACATTCATACACACTTACATTCTGGATCACCTGGCTGATTGTTTTTTAATAAAGTGCTGTCATATAAGTTTAGATCTGTATTGGAACTGGGTACATAGATTCACTGTCTTGAGCAAATTAGAAAAGAAGTGTATGTGATACTAATTATTATTATAAAAGAGGTCATGAACTTGATAGGAACTGGGAGAACACAGATGGAGTTGGAAGGGGAGAGGGAAAAACAGAAACAATGTAAATACAATACACATATAGAAAATCTTAAATTTTTATAAATCAAGTTAGGAAATGCCAAAATCTTCAAAAGAGTAGTGAAATTTTTCATCCTTCAAGGAAGCTCCTTAAAACTGATGCAGGATGTTATGAGTCTATCGTTCCTCAGAGGTCCTCAGCCGCCAGCTCACCAGGGTGAGGGAGCAGAGACTGAGGGCAGGGTTCAGATGGCCAAGAATATGATGGAATGAGTCTACTGTTCAAGACCACGCCTATCATTTCTCCACAAATGACATCATCCTTCATATTGAAGGGCTTCATTTTATGTTTTGTTTGTGCTAATTTATAATTAATGTCATAGCTATGAGGGGCTGTAAACATAGGCATGTTCAAGTATTCCATATGTACTTATGTAACAACTTAAAATACATAGGATGTGGACTTGATAAAGTTTCACTCCTTTGAAAATGGTTTACATAGTGTTTGAAATTTAAGCACTAAATTAAGAATTCTCTCCCCAGAAAAATATTTGTAGGCTGAGAAGAATGTGCTTGCTGATTCACCTCCCTGATGCACACACATGCCACATGCATACAGAAAGATATCTATACCATAATTCTTAGAATCTGTGAATTTATCACCTTCTCTAGAAAGTTAAGGTCATTATTCTGGAGTATCATGTAGACCTGATATAAGACCTACATTAGATCACTGAGAGCCTCCTGAGAAAAGAAACAAAATGAGAGTTCTGAGAAACAACTGTGGGATCAGAGGCAATTGAATAGAGTAAACGAAGAGATGACAAAAAAAAATGCAAAGCAGTTTGGTAATCCCCCCTTGAAGCCTCCAGAAAGAACACACCACCGTGATTGCAGATTTGGGTTCTCCATATATCTAAGTTAAATCCATATTGGTCTTTAATCATAAAATATATGGCAACTTGGTACAGAAGCAATAGGAAACCAATACACAACTGACCCCATTTGTATGGAATGGAATAGTCTGTGTCCCACTGTGTTATCCAGGAAGCCATTTATCATCTCCCAACAGGTTTTGGGGTAAAGAGCAAAGTACAGGCAGATGTCAGTAGAAGAAAAAGGTAGGAAATATAGAGGCCCAGATGTGGCCACCAGTGGACAGCTTTACTTAGCAATAGGATCCTTGTTCCTGGATCAGTAAGTCAAGGTTAACAGAGAAGGAAATGAAGGCAGGGTGTAGAACAATCAGGGGAAGGAAGGGCCTGCTGGATTGGATAAAAAGGATGGAAAATATTGACCCTGTACTCACTTTACAACTTCACTTAGATTTGACACTTCCTATGACTCTACATCTGCTTTCAAACTTGATCTCCATTTATGCTCCCTAAGTAAGCAAGGCTTCTCCAGGAACTATTCAGGACAAAAGAGATCCCAGCAGCACAAACAGTCAAGACAAACAAACCCCTTCCAACATATCATCCCTGCTGAAGGAGACCCAAGGCTGAAATGAGTCAAACCTGCTCATTCTGGGCCCCATGGAGAGGCTGAAGAAAGAAAAGAGTCAAGGACCTGAGATTACTGTCCTGCAAGTGAACGAAGCTGACTGTTGAACTTCACCATTGTCTTAATCTAATTATTCAGGAACTAGGGAAAGGGCTTATATCTTCTGAGCACTACATGACACAAGCATACCCTAAGTAAGATAACATGGAGGCCAAAAGAACAGACAGCAACTGACAAAAAGGATTTGTTAGGTAAAAGCTCAATGGAGTCTAGATAGACACAATGGTTCCTGAATGTTCTTGTCCAAATTCCTCTCATCTTTCCATGCTCCCTGGGCCTCCTTTGCCCGACCTCTACTGAGAAGCAGGATTAAAACTATCCTATTATATCAGTCTTTGGATTTTCTTAGGCTTAATCTCTTCTAAGAAGGCAATCGTTCAAGAGCACACTACTGAAGTTCACTGTGCAAAGAGTCTATTACAGCTGTTGAGCTGAATGAAAATAGAACCTCCCATGTTCCAGATTGTCACTCAATACTTTCTCACTGAACCTCCGCTGCTATCTGTCAAATATGATTATGGTGCCTGTGGTACCATTTTACTTGTGTTACCACTTAACAATCAGAGAGTAACTTCTTACCTGGCAAAGTGGAGATTTCAATTCTGTTGCAGAGTTTAGAGCTGCCTCTTATCATGAATATATTTGAAGGAACAAGAAATCTAGTGAAGAGGCACTGTCTTATAGCTTAGGATGTTTAGAAGACAAACTCAGCTTAGCCAGTTCTGGATCCTTTCTGAAGAAACTTTATATCCTTCCAAAGCTAATATCTTACTCAAACAAACGCTTGAGGTGGTCCCAATTATCATCTTCAGCACCCATTTTTGCACTTAAAATGCAAATCATCAAATGTTAGTTCCTCCAGGACCCATTCAATTGAACATTTACTGGAGTCAAGTTTATGTACAATCTCTATGAAAAGAGGGTCGTAAAGAATATTCTAACAGCAGAATCCATAATTTGGTAAAATGATTTTTCTGCAGAATACTTATACTTATTTGGATACTAATTACAAAATGTCCTCTGTCCTCTTAAAAAATGTCAATCAAGTCTTACAAAACAGCTGAGCATGCAAGTTGGAAGGGACCTAGGGTCATTCTCCAGTTGTCCAGCTATGAGTTTCCCAATATCAACTCAGGCTAATGGTTGCCCAAACCTCCCCTAAACGCTGCCATGGAAATGAAACTCATTCTAATCTTGAACACACCCCTTTTATTCATGCTAGGAAATAATACACTAGGGTTCCTGCTTTCTACCTTTGAGTCACTTTCTGCACATGGCAATCAAGCAAAATGAGTAGCCTTCCTCTTTGCCCAGGCAGGACTCACTGATTCTTGTAGTTGCAACCTTGAGGTTTGGCTGTGATAATTGTCTCTGGGTCTGCCTTTGTATCTGGCCTGGCACCCCAACTGTGATTTTGTATCTACTTGAAGCATCTGGTTGAACATTGGAATTCCTTAGATAGGAATAATTCCATCAAGAGCCCCAAGTCAGCGTTGCATTGAGCATGGTCTACTCTCCACCAAGACCAACTTTCTGTTTTTTCTGTCTCCTTCCCTCCCTCCCTCTCTTTCTCCTCCCTCCCTCTCTCCCTTTTTTCTTCCTTTCCTTCCTCCCTTCCTCTCATCCTCCTTTCCTTCTTTCCTTTCTAAGATGTATTTGTACATGTATATGGATATTTTGCCTATAAGTACATCTACACACCAGAAGAGGCCAATGGATCCCATGGAACTACAGTTACAGACAAATGTGAGCCACTGTATGAGTGTGGGAATTGAACTCAAGACCTCTGGTGAACAGCCAGTGCTCTTAACTGCTGAGTTATTACCTCTCTAGCCCTCTGTTCTTTTCTTAAGAGTCCAAATTACCCTTTGCAAGGCATCATAAGTTATATAAGTCAAAACAAAGCAAAACTAAGACTGCCTTAGAATCACTCTCAAGAATATAGAAATTAAGTCTCATTCTTTGGTTTTCATGCAAAGTACGTTTTCTTATGACATATTCACACATACTTGGTTTTGATTTACCCTCCCACAACTGCCAATCAATTGTAATGTTCTGAATCTTAAATTGCAAAATTCAACTGGAAAAAAAAATACCTGCCTATCCTGAATAATTTCTTTTCAAAAACTTGCCCATCTAAGGATAAACTGAACATGAGTGTTAGTCTAGTGATGGAATGAAACCAAGAAAAGATGATTTTACAGACTAGAAAAAATATTTGCCAGGACTGACTACAACATTGTTTCTTCAAAACTTGTATTCTTTGCTGAATTTTGTGTGGCTTGTATCCTGGAACTCTGAAATGAGAGGCAGCCAGGAAATGATAGACATGCATACAGGAAAGCCAGAACCAGATGGGACTTTCCCAGCCCACTACAACACAGTACGTCAGTGTGTTCATTACAGGGAGGAGGGGTTAGCAACTTCAATAAGGGGTCTCAGGCTATAAGTGGAGGAGAAAGCTGCAGCTGCTAGGCTTTACACTTACTGATTAATCCTTTACATTCACAATCCAAAGAAATGCTTTGTCATTCATTTCTCCCAAGCATGGGACATCTGCCTTACTAGTTCCCATGGGTCGGAGTCCTTGAATGTCAATAAGACATTGATGCTGAATTTCACTTTCTCAAGGCTTCCTCTGCTCCCCCACAATCTTTACCTCTCAGAACACCGCAAAGGAACCAATGGATTTCACAGGTGAATTGGGAGATGTAAAGGGAAGAAGGGCCATAGACATGAGGTAGAGGCTGGCTGTGCACATCCCTGACAGTGTGAGAGTGGCAAATGAACTTTGCAAGACTACTAGGCATTGGTTTGGTAGTTGCCACCACCCACAGTAGACAGCTTGTCCCGCCTCAATAAGACATTGTAATAACACAAACACAATTTATCCATGCCAGCTTGCATGTATTGAATTGCCACCTCCCCATTTAGGCTTTCTTTCTTTCTTCCTTCCTTCCTTCCTTCCTTTCTTTCTTTCTCTCTTTCTTTCTTTCTTCCTTTCCTTTTTCTTTCTTTTTTTCTTTCTTTTTTTTTCTACTTCTAGGTCATCAACAAGCACTGATTGAAAAGGGAAAACTCACAGAGATTTCAATTACTGTTAATGTTGCCTGAGTGTTTCCACTGTCACAGTCTCGGGCTTCAACTTTTTAATAAGTTTCCCGTAATTATTACAAGGTTTTGGTCTAATTCCAGCTGAGGATTTAATGGGACTCATTCTGACAAGATATAGGATATTGTCCCAATAGATGCTCATTTGGAAATGGGCCTCTTGCAATTTCGAGTGTGCAGAGCTGTGCAAGATTAAAAGTACTGGCAGTCTAATTTCTACCTTGTGTCCCAGGCTCCATGGATTTGTAGCTCATCCAGGCTGTCCATCTGGGGAGCAAATAGCATGTACTCCTTGATGAGAAACTCTGGCCAACCGACCAGCTGTGAAAAAAATAGATTACTCTTGTCATTTTTTTCTGCTAGGTAATTTGCTGGGAGTAAAAATATAATTTTTAGAAGGTGTGCAGTTAAAAGCAAATCCCAGGGATGTGTCTGATTTATATTTAAAACTCCACTGCACTTTATTTGTTAATTTTTCAACAATACCCTGGCTGGGATAATATTTTCTAATTCTGAGAAAACTGAAAGGTTGGTTTCTGGTATTTGTATACTATGCAAGCACAGGTTACGGGAACAGAGGAGAGAACAAAGAAGGACTCAGCTGGCAGGCTGAACTGAACACAAAGAGGTGCACTATTGGGCTCCCAACAGGCAAAGGATATATGATGATGGTATTAAGTAACTGCTGGGAGAATGGATCTTGTTATCCCCAGACTGATAAAATTGTAAAAGCATCTATTCAGGCCCTTAGAATATAACTCCATCCTTGTGAGAATATAACTTCACCCTTGTGAGATCGTGCTACATAAATATTCAGCCTAATTCTAGATCAACTGAGCTGCAGAGTGGAGATGGGGCTCATTGGTAACAGTCGAAATTGTGATATGCTGGGTAACATCTATAGTATAATACGCTCACCAGGCAGTGTTTCTAGAAAGCCAACAGGAATAGAAAAATAATGTGCCAAGTAGTGAAATCAGGCCATTCAGTGTGTATCCAGGGGAGAGCTAATGTTATCATTTGAAATTAAAGAATTTGCAATAATACTTCCACACAGTGACTTAAAAAATATTTAGTCCTCAATTAGTGTTGTTGCTTTCTCTCTGCAATTTTAGTGTGTTTATAGTGCTGTGCCTCAGAAAGTTCATTGCTTTGACCTTTAAATTATATTTTTAAAGAAAATTTCCAACATGAAATTTTATGTCCTAAACATTATTTTATCAGTAGTTAAGGCATAGGGACAGTTAGAGAAAGCAAGTGGCAGAAGCAGGAAGCTAGCTGATCCCATTTGATACACACACAGGAGCGAAACCAGGAAGTAAGGTTTGAAAAACCTCAAAGCCCCACCTGACACTTCCTCTTGACAACCCCAAATAGCACTAGCAGCTGGGAGTCAAGTATTCAAGTATGTTGCCTATGGGAGACAATTGTCATGCAAAATACAAAAATACAAAGATTGGAAGCCTCCATAGAAGCTACTGTGATACACAATAAGCACTCTTAAAGAGTTTCAACACCATAAGTCATCAAGGAAAGGAAAATGTAAAATACCATATGATACCACTCCTACCTATTACAAGGCTGAATGTCTTAAATTTATAAAGTTAAATTGCTTTAGATAATACATAAAACCCCAAAACTTCACCATGCTTATGATGTATAGAGTAATCAAGATTTGAAAATACAAAGTTATGACAAAGAAAACAAGTCTCAGAGCTCTTCAAAATGTCAGGTAAATGTAAAATGGCCAAACCACTTTGGAAAAACAGTTTTGTGCCTTTTGCAATATCAAAGTGCATGACTTAGCCACTGTCCTCTTAGATATTGATCCAAGATAAGTGAAAACATATATAAAAGTCTGCATATGAGTGTTCACAGTACTTGTATTTAGGTAAAGGACTACATTGAGGTATATTTGTATATGCAACTGTTCCTCAGAAAAAAAGAAACAAATTAGTGATAGATACAACATCAGAAGTTAGACCATGATGTCAGAAAAAAATCTATTGAACAAGAGTCCAAACACTAAAGGGCATTTTATTGTTTCACTATTTGAGAAACTATACAATACACATCCAATATTTAGTGACAAATAGATATGGCAGGGAATATTGACTATTAGATATTGACTAAAAAGGAACAAAAGAACTTTCTGGTTAATCAAGATTTCTATTTCTGTACAGCTACATCAATGTCATAACTCAGTAAAGTATACCCTTTTTGTGTATAAATTTATACCTCAATAAATGTGAATAAGTATGATATTTACACATAATTGTTGATCTGGGATGCAGTACACTGATAGAGCACTTGTCCAGGACATGCAAGATTCTACATTCAATTTCTCATGCCACAAAATACAAAAATACAACAGACTCATAGTAGCCAGACAAAGTATTGTATGCCTCAGGAAGCTAAGGTGGAAGGACTGTGAGTTCTACACCAGCCTGAGCAAAATAGTAAGACCCCCATCTCAAATCCAAAACAAAGCACATCATTAGTGACATTCCAATTCAATTGGGATACAAGTCTTTTAAAGGACTGCCAATTTTTTCCCTTAACATCATTGTCTGTCTTTTACCTATTTCATTTCCAACTTACCATTCTAGCCTTCTTGATAACTTTAAGTGTGCCAGACACACTAAAGATGGCAATGGCCATTCATCATGCCTGGAAGACTATTATCTCAGTTACCTACCTGATTCGCTTCATTTCCTTCTATCCTTTTTCCAAGTGTCATTATCTCAGCAGAATCTACTCTGCCTACCGCACTTTAAATTGTAACCTTCCATCTTAGTCCTTTTTGGGATACCGGTACAAAATAACACATACTGGGTAGTTTATAAAGAACAACCAAAAACATGCCTCACAGTACAGGAGGCTGAAAAGTCTAATAGCAGCACACTGACCTCTAGCAAAGGCCTCCTGCTGTACTACATGACAGAAGCAGAAAGAAGAGCCGAGAAAAAGACTAATTTCAATCTGTTCACAAGGGCTGAGCTCTCATGACCTAAACATCTCTGAAAGCTCTCCCCACCCAACATCTCTCAGGGAAATCAAATTAATAATATAGGCTTTGATAACACAGTCAAACCATAGCACCTCCTGAAAATTACTTGCAACATTACTCCTGTTACAAAATTCTGCATAACTTTTACAATTTAATATACTCATCATGCTATAATCATTACTTTGCAATTATCCACGAGTATATTGTTAATAACTTGTTTGAGAATTTCTTTGTTTTGTTCATTGCCAAACCTCTAGTGCACTGACACACAGTAAGATCCTAAAACATGTTTGTTGAATAAATGACCAAATAAATGCATGGAAGGATTGAAATCAGCTATATGTTCATAATATTAAATAGGAGAAAAATATGTTACCACAGAAGAAGCCTGTCATGTTATGGGATACAATAAAACAGAAGTGTATCCACACAGATGAAATAAAACAACCACAGTTAAAAATTCCCTCATATTTGGCTAATGGAGACAAAGGAAAGTGGAAATGACAACAACAGGATTAGCATTAATAAAGAGATCAACCCGATGATATTCAGGATAGATACCATGTGAGTAGAGAAACTACAGTTCACTAGGAAGCTATAAGCCTACAGTTTATCTGGAAAAAAAAAAGCAAGAGCATCTAAGGTATAAACAAAACAAAACAAACAAACAAAAAAAAAACATGTTATCCATGAAGAATAGCTAGACAAACAGGAATACTAACAGAAAACTTTGGGAGTCTAACAGATTCAGTAGACAAGATTCAGAACACAAAGAAACCATGTTCTTAAACTTGATTGTAAGCTTATTTGTCGTTATGAAATTAAATTACAGTCTTATAGGAATTAAACTATATGATGCAAGGAACACATTCATAATGCTCACTACTATCTGGCCAGTACTTGCAAAAAACAAAAATCCTGGCATAGGATTGTGGGGCTGGGAGGTGGGGGTTCAGTGATTAAGAGCACTTCAGTTCTTATAGAAAACCTGCGTTACCTTTCCAGCACACACATGGTGGCTCATAACTACCTGTAACTCCAGGTCCAGAGGATCCAATACCCTCTGTTGACCTACACGGGCACTGCATGAATGTAGCTTACACAATTCTCTTGCATACACATTCATATACTCAAACACTCTGTGGAACACACTCTCTGTCTCTCACACATCCACACCCAAAAATATACATACAGGCATATACACAAACACACACACAGATGCCCACATACCCATGCACACAAACAAATCTTTAGAAAATACCTGGCATAGAGTTGAGCTCAATAATGATTTGTTGAATGAATGTTGTTTTACATTGATAACATGTCTCTCCATTTGATTTAAAATTTTTAACATGGTAAGTAGCAGCACTAAAGAGAAGAAGAACAATACTAAGATGGTATAATGGAAAAATGAGAAGAATGGAGGCCTTTGATTGGAGAAAGAAGATGGAGGTCAACACAGAAAAGAGAGAGAAAAGAGAGAGATAAATAAAAATCCTAGAAAAGACCAGTAGGGATCATAGTATTCTATTTTACCTAAATTGACATGTTACACATGTAAGTATGTATATACATAAATAGTGTTTAAATGATTTCATTCAGTGTGATAATGATACTCCCTGAAATAGCCATAGACCATCTAACAAATTTGATACACAACCAGGCATAGAATCCTCCGTTTGAATTATGGGTCAGGAAAGTGCAAGTGATTTCCCAAACAATATAGGCTCTTGCTGTTGCTCCTGGTTACCTGACAGAAGTTGAAGCTGAGTCCCTAATGCTAAAGGCACCAAGAACTCCAGTTACAAGGGTCAGATCAATTGAGTTTCATTTGACCCAAAAGACTTTCCCCCAAGGACTGCCTTTTATAATACCTGAAGGGGGCTATGCAAGCTACCTATAGAGGAAAGCATTCAATAAGTACTTCCCAGTTCTGATGCTTAAGAACAACACTGACAGACCAGCAAGGTATCTCTAAAAGTGAATCATAGGCACATCTATCTTGAAAATAATGATCAGCTGTCAAATTGGGTTTCAGGCTCACTCAATAAGAGGGAATTCATGTCTGGTTCTGAAAACCTAGGCAAGCACTGATGGTTAGTGAGGTCATAGATCTTAGAAGAGAATCTTGTATTGCCACTTTCCTAAACAGTTTAATTCCTAACATTCTAAGTACTTCTCCTTAGGTCCTCACTATTGCTCTCACTCCCCCATCAAAAAGCTTCACTCGCAGCAGATAGACACGATTTCAGAAACCCACAATGAGCTGAAAGTCAGGGAATGACTTACTATGGTGCCCAGCACAACTGATGTATCTACAACACAACCCTTATGCTTGAGGCCCAGGGAATGTGTCAGAAGATGGGGAAGAAAGATTATCAGAGCAAGAGGACCATGAGTTTTGCTGCAAGACTGAGTCTTGTAGAGATGACAGGGATGCTAAAGATTCAGTCATGGAATTTCAACAATCTCTACTTTAACAAGACCTTGATAATCACAACACCAGTTCACAATACCAACATGGATCAGGGAAATTGTTCAGGACCCTACCACTAGAAGAAGAGCTATAGACAATTAGAAATGCTGAGAGAAGGAAAATTAGTCTCGTCCAGTAAGGAGTACCCTAGAAGGTCATTGTGCTGGTTAGCCTTATGTCAACTTGACACAAGCTAGAGTCATCTGAGAGGAGGGAACCTCAACTGAGAAAATAACCCCATAAAATCCAGCTGTTGGGCATTTTTTAAAATAGTGATTGATGGGAGAGGGCCCACCCACTGTGAGTGGTTCCATTCATGTGCCAATGGTCCTACATGATATAACAAACAGGCTGAGCAAGCCACAGGGAGCAAGCCAGTAAGCACCACTTCTCCACAGCCTCTCCATGCAGTACAACCCTGTCTGGCACCTGTCCTGACTCCCTTCAGGGATGGACTACAATGTGGAAGTATAAGCCAAACAAATCCTTTTTCTGCCAACTTGCTTTTGGTCAAGTTGTTTCATCACAGCAACAGAAACTCTAAATCAGTTATCCTAACCCAAGTAGTCAGCACTGAAAGATAATCAAACAAGCACAAGTAAATGGATAGACGAGCTTGCATATATATATTCTTTAAGTAAAAAAAAAAACTTCTAATCCAATCTCCTATTTTTGTATTTGCGTGTGCTGTAATGTGCATATTTCATGTCTGTGTACATGCATGTAAGGGGGTCTGTGTTCCATGAGCATGTGGAAGTAAAAAACGGTGGTGGTAAAAGTTAAAAATTCACATATACACGTATGATGTAATATATGTATGTATATTTCATTTATACATGATAAATGGGCTAACCCAATGTGGAGTAGAAATTTTTAATTAACTAGTGAATATTAACTAGCAAAATCCAGTAGAAAATAGGCAAAAAATATTGATACTAACAAGAAAATGAAAATATCTGCTGTCTCACTGAATTATCACCCTAAATAACAAGGACTGGCAAACAATAATGAAATAAATAGTATATCTTATTTATTAGGAAAGTGAAATTCAAGTAGCACGAGTGAGTATCTATGGTTTATGAAGATGACACAAAGTGGGGCATATCATATTTTCTGGTGAAAATATGAATTGATACATTCTTTCTAGAAAAAACTCTAGAAGAATTTTCTAAACATAAAGACGTGGTATACTTTGCCTCTGCTACTCTATATTTTATACCTCTCCTCAAGGGTAAAACATAAAGTGCATTTATAAGGGTGTCTGTAATACACTACTTAATGTACAAAATACCAGAAAATAAGTGGTGGCCAACAATAACAGATTAAATAAGATATGCCTAAGCCATAATAAGCATCATTTTGTCTTCAATATAAAGAAAGAATGAAAGCTAAGTCTATAGACTTATAGATGTATCTATTAGTATTATTTAATAAATCTTTCAAAAGACACAGGAAATGTAGTAAAATAACACAGTGACATTTTTATCTGTGACCTAGAAGCAATGTTTGTCTGTAACTATGTGTACCTACCTCTTGAGACTGTAGCAGATGCACAGCAGAGTGCTGACTGGTGTTGCCCAGTGGGAAAGGTGATTCAGTGAGAGCGAGTAAACTCAGGTGAGAAGGAAGGCAGCAGGGCAAAAGCGAAAAATGCTCTTTATAAAAGTAAAATGTAAACACCACATTCATGAAGATGTGTGTATGTGTGTGCCCGCACATGTACGTGAGCCTGTGTGTGCTCGCATACAATAGCATAAGCAAGAATATAAGAGAAATAACGACTCATTTACAGTGGAAAATTTTTAAGTTATCATTAGGTTTTTTCTGCTCAAATGGGTTTCTCAAACGCATCTGAGGTTGAACATAGATAAAAGCCTCTCATCAACTTTTTCACAACTTTAAGAAAGTTAGAGTCACACTGCAGGCAGAAGGAAGCTCTTGTTTTCCAAGTCTCCTTAGAACTCCAAGGACTTAACTAGATAGACTAAAAATCACAGAGCGACCCAGACAGAGTATGAGTTACTGTACAGAAACAAATAAAAATCACAGCTCAATCCACTAAACTTACTTAAAGTCCACCTCCGTTTCTTCTTCTAGGCTATCCTCATTAGATTCCTACATTAGAAAACTGTGAATACAGTGTTTCACTAGGAAGAAGTGACAGAAAGCAAGCCTACGATTTTAAATAGTCAACAAGTACACAGAGTCCCATAGGTTCCCACATTTAAAGAATCATGAACTAGAGAAAACTTCAATTTTACTTCTAAAAATCACAGCAGATTTCCATAAGGATTATCCCTCCCCGTATGCTGTGTTAGTTTGTTCGAATTTTTATGATTTAAAATACAACTTTCTCTCTCTACTCTAGAGGCCAGATTTCCACTGTCACCATGCAATTAGGGGCAAGGCATCACTCAGTCTTCTTCTACTTCCTAAAATGAACCAGATATTTTAGAGAGAGTTTCTTGTATGGATGAATTACCTGTCAATTTTAAAACCTATGGCCTACAGTAAAGGGTTGAATAGAAGGTAGGACATCCAGGGGCAAAAAGAATTCTGGGATAGAGGTGGCTCAGAATGATTCACCAGGGGAAGATGTGACAAAAGGGACACAGAGTACCTGAGCAAAGCATAACCAGCCACATGGCAGAATGTAGATTAGAATAAATGGGATAAGTTATGATGTAGACAAAGAAGAGCCAAGCTATATGGCCAAGGTATTTGTAAATATATTTTGCATTTAAGTCATTTTTTTTCCTGAGAGGAAGAACCAATTCCAACTTCACTACTTAAACTACTAGACAAAATAAAACAAAGTATACTCATAATGAATGAAAAGATAGGAAGTCTCAACAGAGGAATAGAAAGATAGAAAGAACTCATTCAATTAGCAAAACAAACAAAATTCAAACTAGACAGTATGGGAACTTGAAAATGGATGAATAGAAATTGTATAAGGTGAAGAATAAGGAGAAAAAAAAAGAAACAGAGATTCAGTTAAACTGCTATCCAGTTTCACACATCTATGATCAAAATATTAGGACGGAAAAAAGAAAAGGACAGGCACCAAAACATTTGAAGAAACTATGGCTTAAGCAATCCCACCTCTCAGAAAGCTGGAGCACAACATCAGGAGCGCAAAGAAAGCATGGGCTACATCAGGAGTTCAAGGCCAGCTTAAGCAATTTGTCAATTACCAGACCATAATTAAGAGCAGATGCCTCATCAGAAACCCGAAAAAAAGAAAATAGAACAGGCAAGTTTGAGGTAACTGAAAGAACAGCTGTTAGATCATAATTCTGAATCTGCAGAAAAATATTTTAAAATGTGATTTAAAACTATTCTGTGATAATTATTATTTCTGTTTTGGGAAAATCCTTTCTCCCTCATCTTTTTCATTTTATTTACTTGAGTTCACTTTTTCCCATTTTAGTAAGCCTAGCTGAAGACTTATCAATTTTGTTTATCTTTGTAAAGAAAAAAAAACCCAAAACCCAAAATAAAAACAAACAACCCAACTCCTTTCATTGATTTTTTACAATTGACTTTTGGTTCTCACTTTCACTTGCTTCTGCCCTAGTCTTTGTTGTCATCATTCTTCTGCTCATTGGGAGGCTTTGTCCTCCATGCCTTTATTTTGCCAAGTCAGTTTGCTTGAGATCTTTTGTGGTATTGCTATTTTCCTACATAAAGTTTTACTTTTGATATCAAGGACTATTTTCATTATACAAGAATATTTCTAATTTCCCTTTGATTTGTTTTTGTAATTTAACACTATTTCAATACTATGTTACTTTAATTCCACATATTTTTAATTGTACACATTTCATGTTTGTGTGTATATGTGTGTGTGTATTATGTATGTGTTTATGTGTGTGTGTGTGTTATGGTAAAGAAAAACTCTATGAATTAGCAATTTCCATCGTTGTTTATAAGGCAGGGACTTATGTGAATCCAATGTCTCATTTATCTTGTAGTATCCCCAGACCCATGCCTAACAAAAGCATATTTATAGTAAATTTATGATAGTAAAATCCCTTCTGCAATATACCTGATGAAAATCATCCCAATAAACAGTATTGTTGCTCATGTGTCGCTGTAGAGACTCAACTTCCTGCTATCACCACCACCACCGCCACTACCACCATCATCCTTCTTGTTGTTGTTACAGAATCTGAAACCAAAGCAATAATGTAAAGTAAACTATGGTTGATTATTAATTGATCAAGTACTCAAGTACATACAGCTAGAAGGAGATCTAGAAAGTGGATACCAGGACAATTCTCCAAACAATATGGGGTACTGCCATTGTCCTTGGTTACTGTCCAAAACTTGAACATAAGATCCTATTGCTGAAGACACTACATATTTTGGATACAGAGCTTGAACGAATGGAGTGGAATTGACCTGGACGACTCTTCCCTGAGGATTAGTTCTTGTAGCATCAAAGATTAGCTTTCATAGGTGCTATGTAAATTGCCAAGGGAGAAAATCAGTCAATAGTCTATCCAACTGAAAAGCTCATCAATAACAATAATGACTGACCCAGCAAGATATCTCAATAGAGACACTTTAAGCTTGGAGAAAACCAATAGCTGGCTCACTCAGTAGGAGGGAATTTATGCCTAGTTAAACCTAGTCAACTACCCAGGACTTGTGAGATCACATACCCCAGAGGAGAATTTACTACTGGCATTTTTCTAAATGAATAAAATTCCAAACTCTCTGTCTCTTTCTCTCTCTGTCTCTCTCTGTCTCTGTCTCTCTTTCTCTCTCTGTCTCTCTCTCTGTCTCTCTCTCTCTCTCTGTATGAGCATATATATATATATATATATATATATATATATATATATATATATATA
>NW_021620295.1:588496-604453 GCF_004785775.1 Grammomys surdaster
ATATATATATATATATATATATATATATATATATATATATATATATACATACATACATACATATACACACATCCTGGACAAAATGCAGAAAATAAGTAATTGGGTGGTGTTTAGCTTGGAGTTGATAGATCTACAATGTAACACATGTACCCAAGGCTCAGAGAAAATTGTTTAAGAGGAATTAGAAAGATTGAGAGCCAGGGGACTAAGACATCTGTTGCTACAAAGTGTCTTCTAGACAGGACAGAGAAGTTGTGCCTATAAGATCTCAACAATATGGCTGCCTAAACAAGTCCAACAATAAATCACAAAACTACTTACTGATGTAGATGGGGAGGTTTCACAGACTCCCCCTAGATGAAGAGCTCTAAGCAATCAATGGATGCTGAGAGAGGAAGAAATCTATTTTCTCCATGTATGTACACCTTGATAGGTTATCTAAAACCTTAAACATATATATATATATATATATATATATATATATATATATATATATATATGCAACATTAAATGGCTCAGGAGGATGTGTGTGTGTATGTGAGAAAGAAAGAGAGAGAGAGAGGAGGGGAAGGAGGAGGAAGGAGAGAGAGAAAGAATAATTAAAAAAGAGAAGGTCATAAATTTGAGGGGTGGACGAATAGTAAGAATTGGAGGGGATGTTGGAGGGAAGGAAATTATGTAAACATACTACTCATGTATGGAGTTTATCAACCCAAATTTTTAATTAAAAATATATTTTTAGTTGTTGGAGTTGTTTTTCTGTAGTGTAGAGAATCCAATTAAGCTAATTCAAGAGGTGGCCAATCCCTCAAGTAGAAAATACAAAGGAGTGAGAGCAGCTATTTTCATCACAGACAGACAGGAGTCTGGGCAACGATGAAAATGATAGGGTATCAAAGTGATATCCATATGCACACAGCAATGCATCCTTTAGAGAGTGAGTGCTGATCACTTAAAGCTGATTTTTAAACATTAAATCCATGAATGTACCTGGCCAGTTCTGTTACTTGTTCCCTTCAAATGTTAAAATGTATTTGCAACAAGAAGGCGTTGGTGGATTTTCTACTAAATTAAACAGATTGTTTGCACAAGACAAACTATCTATTCTTCCTTTGCTCTAGTTATGAATACAACATGCTCCTTGTAGATTATTTGAACACAATGGAATTATCAAAAGATAGAGAATATCCCCTAATCATACTTCCTTGAGGCAAGGACTGTTTCTTTACATTAAACACAAGAAAGGTTATGCTGGGTCATGCATTTATTAGCCCCATGCTCAATACTCTAAATTGTTTTTGTACTTAACCTATTAGGAAGTTCTCCTTTCGCATCTTTTAGCAGTTAAAACTACTGGGAGAATTCTAAACTACTGTTACTAAATGTCTAGTCATGAAGAGCCAGAAGTTTACTAAGCTGATTCCTTCCTTGAGACAGCCAACACTAGATGAATATTTTTATATGTATGCAATTACCACCCCAAAATGGCTCTACAAACAAGTTTCGGAAAGTTTTCATAGATATCCCACTGTTTTCCCATGTGAACCACTGAGATGATTTCTTGGCAATAAGCTTTCAGATGAAAGCACTATGGTTAGTTTTTTTTCTCCTCCTAAGAATAGAAATACATCCATGTTTTCCAATAAAAATCTAATATCTCACAATCTGTGACAATCTGTGGAGCATCCCTTTATTCCTTGTTATAACCAGAGTGTAACTAGTTACCCAACAGTGATGATAACCCGAAAAAGCAGGAACAGAAGGGAGGACGGAGACAACTGAACCCAAATGTTAAGGTTGGGAATATTTCCATGAGTCATTCTCAACCTTCATCATTCTGGGATGCTTTAAGATGTTCCTCATCTTGTGGTGACCCCAGCCATAAAATTATCTCACTGCTACTTCACAACTATAATTTCATTACTGCTATGAATCATAATGTAAATATTGATATGCAAAATATTGAATATGTGACTCCCAAAGGGGTTGCCACCCACAGGTTGAGAACTATTGCTCCAAAGCATCTGGAAGCATCTACTGCCAACATGATTCTTCTGTAACAAAAATTATCAACTTTTCCCTCAGAAAGGAAAATCAAAAAAATAAAACAGTACTACATCTTCCAAGTCTCCCAGACTGGTAGCTTTCTCCTCTGTGAACCTTCGGTCCATTCACTGGTACTAGAAAAGAAGTGGCTGGAACCCAAGGAGTCAAGAATTGAATCAAGCATGCTGGTAAAGTCCAAAAGAAATGTCCAATTACCAGGATGTATAAATTAATTCGGTTGGAAAGAATATTACTACTTTCTTCCCCTTCAGACCCCCCTGAGCAGTAACTAAGATTAATACTGCACCCTGCTGGTTGAAATTCAGAAAAACCATTCAGGCCAAAGATCAACCAGTGCCAAGAGTTGTCCCTGTTCCCTGGGGACAACTTTCAAACTTAAAACAAAACAAAAAAGGTTTTCTTATATAAGGAAGGGTTTTTTTGGGGGGGGTGGACTAGTTTGGTTTGGGGATGTTTATTTTGTTTTGTTTTAACAATAATTTTACTTGTGGTATTTTTCAAGTGAATTTTCATATGGGGTCATTTTAACTGAGTGAAGCAAAGATAGTTTATAGCGTAGAAACTTGCAGAGGCCTGCGATGCTGTGTTTACTAACATGAGAGCCTAATGCTTCACCCCTTTGACAGTTGGAAGTTTCCTCTGGGCATTTGAGTGTAAAAAATAACTCATTGTATATATGTGAATTAATGAAACAAGACCTCAAAATTTTGAAACTCTAGATTTTGAAACTGTAAATTCTGAAAACTATGTTGAATTGCCAGAGTAATACCTCTAGAACTTTTGGTAGAAGGAAGCTCAGCATATTATGTAATGGCAAAGCAAGTATGAAAACTCCCACACCTTTTAGCTACAAATTTGTACAAAGGCATCAATGATGGAACAGAACCTCTGCTCCACGGATGCTGGTCTTTCATCCATCAAACGAAGATCACTATAAAAACTCCTACTAAAAAAGCTTTGGTACACTTGCTTTGCTGGCACCATGACAACTGTAGGCACAGCATTGTATCAGAACAGCTTCAGCCACCTTTGTGTTTCTGCAATCTGCAAGTGATGGGGGAGCTAAGAGAATGAATAAAAGCCACCAAGCAACTCCCAAAAGCAAGGGAAAAGATTTCAGAAAGGCATAATTCTATCTATATAAATAGCCACCCATAGTCTGCAATCTACTTTCAAAGAGCTGAAAGGTCATTAGAACATTGGGACCAGGCAGAACAATTAATAATGCAAAAACATTCCCCTCCATCCATAAGCCAAATTAAAATATACAACCAGGTAAGACTTCTTACCCTTTAGGCCTGTTCATAATGAGCTATACTGTGCTCACAGTGTGTCTTCAGTACTATACAAGTATAGCTCATTATGAACAGGCCTAAAGGGTAAGAAGTCAAAACCATGAGTCACAATAGCATTATACAAAATCAAAAACACTTATTAAATACTAATTATGACTGTATTATAATTTCACAAATACTGGAAAAGTACCTGTGGTCATCTTACTACCCAGGAATATTTTGTATCTGTCTCTCAGTCTCTTAGAAATCTGTTTTCTGCTTTGAACACAATCCTTGGACTCAGGTAGACTAAGAACCCTGATTATAGTCTGGTCAGTTCAATGATCCATGTGATATACACAACACTAACAGAAAAACAGGAGAATTGGGTGTTAGCAACCTCTGACAAGGTTTGGGAACATTCTTGTAAAGGGTTCTGCTGCATAACACTTCCCATTTTGTCAGTTGAGAACCAATGTAGTGACTATGTATCAACAACAAGACTTATTAGACATTCAAGAACTAAAATTAGTCCCTGAGAATTATTACTGCTGATTTCCAAAAATAAGTGTTATCCTGACACTCTCTGCAAGTCACAGGAAATCAATGCAAGTGGGAAGAAACTCTTAACACGCCTACAACCTACACCAACAAGGAAAAAACATAGTTTCATAAGTCACACTTCTGGGATTCATTTTTCAGAAATGTCATCTCACCTATAAAGATTTCTTCCTGCACTTCTGAGCAAAATACATATCAGAGTCCGTAAGTCTAGCATAAAGGTTTTTCAGAACCCAGTGGTAAGACCAGAGTGCACCTGGCAAAAGATCCAAACCTGAGATGGGTATCAGCAGGAAATCATCAGAGAAGAGCAAGGATCAGAGACTTCCTGAGGAAATGAAAGCCCTGGTTCCCAGGCTCCTTAGGACATTAGAAGAAACACAACTCACTGGCAAAATGTAGCACAAGGAAGCAATCAAGGGTTAATGTTTATTGAAACAGAGATGAAACCCAGACCTGTGAAAAGCAAAGAGAGTTTCCAGAGCAGGTATCCCGCACACGCAAATCTGGAGGATGCAGGCAGCAGGAGCACTCGTGCATTTATTATAAAACACTGTCTATCACAGAAACATCTCCATCCACGAGCAATCCACCAAGGACGGTGCCTATCAAACGAAAGCTGAAAAAGCATTGAGCAAAGGCAGGCAGCCTTATGGAGTTAGAGGCGGTGATCAGAAAATCACATAAAATAGGCCACGGGAGGAGTCTGCAGGGAGTAGCCCTGGACAGGAAGAGAGGTATACTGAGAAGGCAGAGAAATGTTTTATGGATTTAACATACGAATCTGTCAGAAGTGAACCGGATGGTGCTATAAACTAAGACTTTTAGATGGCTATAGGAAATTTCTCAACCTTTTCAATAAATAGGACTTACCAAGACTTAAAAGCAGACATTTTAAGATAACGTATACTAGTGGGGTACAGAAATACAAAATATTAAAATACTTAGTAAAAATAAAAGCTTTGTGAAAAAATGTAGTCTAATCTATAAGCCTACTATGAGCTCATTCACCTTACTCAGTGTTGCTGGTATAAAAGAATTGTATGACGTTGTCCTGGTGATCCAGGGGCACAGAAAATTAACAGGTTTCTCTAATTCTTACAAATCCTTATAAAGTGGATATTATCTGCTATCTTAGGTTTTTGTTTTGTTTTGTTTTTGCAGTGAAGAGACACTATGACCAAAACAGCTCTTATAAAGGACAATATTTATTTGGAGTTGGCTTACAGTTTAAAAGGTTAGTCCACTAATATCATCGCAAGAAATATGGCAGTGTCTAGACAGACATGGTGCTGGGGAAACAGATGAGAGTTCTACATCTTGGTCTGAGGGAAGCCAGAAGGAGGCTCTCTTCCCTAGACAGGCAGGAAGAGGGTCTCCTCCACACTGAGTAGAGCTTGAGCATAGGACCTAAAAGCCCACCCCCATGAGTGACTCACTTCCTCCAACAAGGTCACACCTACCCCAACAAGGACCACTTCCTATGGGCCAAACATATGCAAACCACCTCATCTGCATTCTAAATGAGATAAGGAAACCGAAACATAGAAGTTAAATATATTGTCAAAGATACACAGGTATAAAATCACCAAATCAGAATGGCAAGCACATAATCTATTACATTTTCTAGCATATGGCATTTAAAGTAGGAAGCAATACTAAACAGCATATAGTATGTTAGACTCTAAGAATACCTGGTTAGATGGTAAGGTGTAGCACAAATTAAATTTGCAGACATGGTAGAGGCTAATAGTGTCTCTTATACACTGATGTTGGAGGAAATCAGAAAGCATAGAGAGGAAAGAGGTAGAAACAGGGAAGATAGCCCTGAGGGAAAGAACCTTGAAAAGCATCACAGGCAGATAAGAAAATAGCAAGGTCTGAGCAAAAGGCAAGAGTAACCTGCCCAGAGTCCAGTGAGAAAGATTACTTCCAAAAGGAACAGCAGGGACAGATGAGATGGAAGTGGGAGAAGGAAGCAGAAAAGCTGAGCCTGCCAATCATAAGGTGGTATAGGACATGTCTATTGCTACACTCCTTTATTTGTGGTCTACAGTTAAGTTACCATAAGCTTAGTGGTTTAAAGCAAAACAAGCTTGCCATCTATGGTTCTGTAGTTAGACATGTGCTCTACTGGCCAAAGACCAATGTTCTATCAGAGTTGCACTCCCTACTGGATGTTCTAGGAAAGAATTCACTGCCTTGCCTCCTTCAGTTTACGGAGGCCACTTATACATTTTGGTCCCTAGTCACTTGTCTTCCACCTCTTCCTAACACTGCAACCCATGACCATCTTTCAGTGTGCACATGTCCTTGTAATGACACTGGAGAGAATTTTCTGCTTCTGAGCATTCTTGTGATTACATTAGCACTACACAGATAATCTAAGATAATTAGTTGTCCCATGATTAAGGTCTTTAGTATTAATGATGTCTGTGAAGCTTTCTTTGCCATATAAAAGAACATGCCACAAGTTCCTGTGAGGACATTGAAGTGCACCAGTCATTATTTTGTCTGTTCTTGAATTTGCAGCCTCTATGACTTGATATATTCCCCTGCTTCCACTCAGTCCCTTGGACATTCTCTCCTCAAAAGCATTGGTGGCAATCCCTCCACTAATGCTCATTCACCATCTGTCTTAGTGACTGTTCAATTGTTATGGAGAGACTCCATGACCATGGCAATTCTTATAAAATAAATAATTTCATTGGTGGTTGCTTACAATTTCACATATCGTGTTGGGAAGCATGGTGGCAGTCATGGCAGGTGTGGTGCTTGAAACATAGTTGAAAGCTACATCCTGTTTCACCACAAACAGAAAGACAGACAGACAGACAGACAGACAGACAGGGGAAGGGTTCTGGGGTTGGCATGGGCTTTGGAAACCTTAAAGCCCACCTTCAATGACACTCTTCTTCCAACAAGGCCACACATCTTTTTAATCCTTTCTAATAGTGCCTTTCCCTGATGACCACATATTCAAACATATGAACCTATGAGAGCCATTCTTATTCAAACCCCCACACCAAATGAAGGGACACAAAGAACATTTAAGGGAATACTTGTGAAGGGGAGGGTAAGGCAGAGGTAAGGGGGCAATGAATGGCTGCTGGGTGACAATCTGCAGAGACATAGAGCTAAAACATGATGGGGGAATATTATACAATCTTTGAGCTCTAGATCTTTCATCTGCTAAATAAAGAAAGAACTTGCTTCCTGAATTGTTATGAAAGTAAGTGATATGGCCATAATTAAACACAAAGCAAATTCCTAACACAAATGTTAGCTCTCTCTTCCTGTTGCAAGCAAGAAGTAAAGAAACAGAATCAGAGTTCATGATTCGTGAAACTCATCAGAGAAACAGAGCCTTTAAACTTTGGGCTTAATTTAGAGTCATTTGAACTCTCTGCTTGAATAGAAAATGCCAGATTGCTTCTTTTTACAATGTGTGACCATATTTCTATGAAAGTGGTGGGGAAACGTCATTAGCAATGAACATTTAATTGAAACATTGCAATCTAGAGATATAGAGACCAAGTGGAGGTGATAAAGAGAAACTGAAAATTCATTAAGTATGAGTATTCCTTCCTTAAAAATAAGGTATTCATATTAGGAACCACTAGCATCAGAAAATTCATGAATCTGTCATTTGTTCATTCAAAAGTATGGATTGTAGTTCTAAACACTAAGCCTTCCTGCTACGTACACTCTAGATAATGACAAAGTCTAGTAAGCCTTTAAGAGAACACTTTATGAGTTCTTAATGAATGAGCATGTCTATATTTTAACATCTTAGCATATATTTAAACTTTTATTTTATTTTCAACATAGTATGTTATTGATTATTTGGGAGTTTTGCATAATACACCCTGGCCACCCTTCTTCCCAGTCCTCTAAGTCCCCCAAATCGGAGGCCTTCCCTACCAAAAGATTTTTTAAAAAAAGTCCAATTTGTGTCATTCATAAAGTAGCTGGAGTGTTCATCCTCTTAGTGAAAAGTGAGTCCACCTCACCCCATCCTTGCCACTAACCAACTATTGTAGGGAACTACATTTCAGCATCTTTATAGTCAAAGATGCCTTCTATGTCTCTCATTCTCAACTCTGAGTCTGCAGTCACCCGTACCATTGCAGAAGAAGCTTCTTTGTCTTCTACAGTCAGCAAGTGCATGATCATGGACTTCTACATAGTATCTGGCAACAGCATGGACCACAGACATCTACCTAGCCTCCAGCATCATCATCTGTTATGGACTTCAGTATGGTCTCTAGTGGTAACATAGGCCACAGACACCAACGCAGTCACTGGAGGCAACCTGGTCCATGTATATCAACATGACTTCAGTTGGCAGCACAGAACATGGATATCTACATGGCTTTTGGGCCAATACAGGCCAGAAACATCAGCAGGGTCCTTGGCAGCAACACAGCCCATAGATATCAACATGGTTTCAACACAGAACAGACTATAAACATATGTAAAGCCTTTAATGGCAACATGGGCCATGGTCAGCAACATGGCCCCAAGCTGTAACAGGACCCTGGATCCAGACATGGCTCCTAGCAACAGTATATACCAAGGATATCAATATGATTTCAGGTGGCAGCACAGGCCACTTACATCTGCATGGCCCTTGGCATCACAGGGCATGAACATCAACAGGGGGCCCCAGCTGCATAAGAACATGGTATATTTGAAATTCTAAAATTTTTTATATTAGAGGAGAAAGAAGCTTTGAGAAATAGTATACTAAGAAAAAAATCTATAAATAAAACATGAGCCTTAATAATCAATATCATTAAAAGTACATGATTTGAGGTCTTTTGCATGGCAACCCCTAGCAGGCAACTGTGTCAATGTGAAGCTGAATATCTTCTTCCCAGCCACCTGCTGTCAGAAATTCACTGGAGTAAAAGATACCCACAACTTAGCCCTTTTTATGAGAAGCCAACACAGCAGAAGTAACTTTGATTCCCTAGATGAAGGATGGAATTATTATATGGTAGGTATCCATGATGGGGATAAGAAAAAGCTTTCCCTAAAACAAAGTGTCATGACCCATCACAGAGTGATCTTGCTGTTGAGTGATGGATATTCTTGTTGCAGATGAAGAACTAAAGAGAAGAAGTGTGTGTCTATTCAGCGATGCAGCTTGGATGCCAATCTGAATCTTCTTGACTTGGTTATTGTAAACAAAGGGGAGAATGATAGTCCTAGACTGATAGATATTGCTTTGCCTTGTCAGTAGGACCCCCAAAGAGCTAGGAGAATCAGAAAGATTTTTCAATTTCTCTAAAGAAGAGGATGTCAAACAATCTGTTGTCAGAAAGCCCTTAAATGAAGAAGGTGAGGAGTCCAGGACCAAAGCACCCAAGTCTCTGTGTCTTATTACTCCACGTGTCCTCCAACCCAAACACTGATGAATTGCTCTGAACAAACAACACACCAAGAAAAACAAGGAAACTGCAGAATATGCTTAACTCTTGACCAAGGTCATAAAGGAAGCTATAGATAGATAGGTAGATAGATAGATAGATAGATAGATAGATAGATAGATAGATAGATAGATATGCCAAGAACAGATTGTAAAGAGATGGAGATGTAGGCTGTCCTCTTTAAGAGATTCTACTTCTAAGTCTGAATCTAGTCAAAAATATGTCTTTAAAAGTAACAAATAAATGATCAGACCTTGAAAAAAAATGTGATTCAGAAAAACGTATCACTTATTTTTATATTGCCATTTTCTTTTAAAAATATTTTGAACTAACTAGCAAAATCCATGTATATAAATAAACTAAAAAATATAAAACGGAACAAAGAGAAAAATACAGAAGACAAAGAAAGACAAAACAAGAGAGGAGTGAGAGGAAATGTGAGAAATGAGAGGGAGAAAGCCAATGGAAAATAAGTAGTAAAATCAAATTGAATCCTGAATATTTTAGCTATTGTTTGATTTATTGGTTTGTTACTTTCTTTTTAAATTTGGGTCTTTTGTTTTTTTAAGGAAGGAATCTCTAAATTTGACTTTTAGTATTCAATAATCTAAGCAAAGAAAAAGATGTAACTGCTAACAAAAATTACAGTTCTTAAATAAAATACTCATGTGTCAGAAAAGGACACTTCAACATCTTTTGAGAACTAAGAAAATACTTCCTTGTCAATTACTGTCACTCACAACGTATCTTTGGTAACATGAGTCTTATGCTGGTAGATGTGTCATGGCAGGCTTGAGAGAAAGATGACTGATCTGAGGCATGTGAAATAAACACCCCAACTACATCCAATTTCAAGCTTCCAGCATGACATATACATCTGAACTTGGAAAGAGATGTGCTTGTAGCTCCCACTTTAGTGTTTCCTTCATCCTGATGCAATTGTGAAAAATATCACCAAGAACAAAGGAAAAGTAAAATAGAAACAATAAGTCTTAAACACCTTTTTAAAATTATTCAGTATGTCAATGTTATTAACTGGAATGTAGAATAGAATTGTCAATAACGGCTACACCTGACAACCTAATTACAAACTACTGTGAAGTTCTATACTATATAGTAAGTTTCATGTTGGTTCTTTTAGCATGTCTAAATGAAGACTCACAGTTCAATATCAGAGAATCATTTAGTACATCATCTGACCAGTGGCCAAAATAATGAAGACCTATAGGACCATCATCATACAAATGGTCAAAGAGCAGGGGTGGCTATTTTAATCCTAGTACCTTCAACATGTTGGATGGCTAAAGTAGAATGGCAGAGAAAGGGATGGCATTCCAACTAGGATTCCAATACTGATAGATCCTCGCTGTGTTGTAGGCCATACCTGGTGAGAGCAACATTAGCCAAGCAAGTGTGCTATATTCATATATCTTCCTCTGACATTTCTGAGGAGAAAGACTAGAAGTCACTACACATAATGTGTGAAGATGCATTGGGCATTTGTACAGACACGGGTAAGTATATGATCTTGGTAATACCAGAACAAAAGGAGATTTTAAAGTATATATACTCAACTGGGAGACTAGAAGATGGATTTACCCACCAATTACATGTAGGAATAGAGGACAGGGTTGATTTCTTCATTGAAAGTTAAGAAACCTTCTACAACTGTTACCACTTGAACTGTACATAGAGGCTAATCTCATAATGGATTTGCTTTGAGAATCGCTGTTTGGAATATTAGCAATAGCGCAAACGTTTCTCTTGAACAAAACATTAAAATGTTCAAATGAATCATATATTTGAGGAAAACAGGCTCAGGATAATTTAATTCTGCTACCACAGTTTCATTGATTTTTATAAGTTCTTTTACTTTAAACAGACATTCAAAACAATTAACCCTAGTGGGTTTTGACATTTGCTGTCCCTTAGAGTACTATCAACTTTAATTAGATTCCAGAAATGAAGTAACAATATCTTATCAACAGGAAGACATTTCAAGGATGGAAAAGTCAATATTTTAAACACAACTAAAGATACAGTAAAAGCCAAATTTATAAAAGGTAAATTAATAGAATCAAATTTACATTTCCTGAATTATTCTGATGTCACAAATGCATTCACTGCAAGGATCCTTTAAATATAGTATTCCTTTTGTGGATTTAAAATAGTAATTAATATACAAAACTCACCATTACAGCCATATATAAATGGTGGTAGGGACACAGCAGCTCACAAAACTGACCCCTTTCCTCCATAAATTTTATAATCTCAGGAAAGTGACCCCATTCCACCTCTCCTCCTGTGAGGAACGATGCTCAGCACTTTTGTAAAAGTTGAGTTAATCCTGTTCGTGAAAAACTATTTGAGTGAGTTAAAGAACCTTTCAAACAAATGCTCACTGTTACACAGGAAGGGATGAAGATCCTAGGCACTGATGCATCCCAGTACACATCACCTCAACTTATATCCTTTCAGACACTAAACCTTATCTTTCCATGTCTAGTTTTTTTTGTTTTGTTTTTTTTTTTTCTTTGGTTTTTTGAGGCAAGGTTTCTCTGTGTAGCCCTGGCTGTCCTGGAACTCACTCTGTAGACCAGGCTGGCCTCGAACTCAGAAATCCACCTGCCTCTGCCTCCCAAGTGCTGGGATTAAAGGTGTGCGCCACCACTGCCCGACTCCATGTCTAGTATTTTGATGCAAGATGACATTATCCAGACTCCAAAGGACTTGCATAGTCATGCCCTTATAGTTCTTCTGCCTACAACACATAGCACTTAAGGTGCCTAAAGCTCTCCTTGGCAGATGCCCCATATTTGTGTGATTACCAGAATCCTAGGGGCTTCACTGCCACTCATAATTCAACTTTACAACTTCAAATTCTATCTTCTCTGGAAATCTATGAATAGAATCAGGCACTGATATATACACTGACTAGTACCATAGGTTTTCTCAAACTTTGGAGCAGGCATCCAAGAAACTTTGAATCTTAATATTCTTCCTGAATGCAAAACCAGCGTTACATAGATGGTACCAAATTTTACTGCCAGCTCAATATGAAGCAACATCCTGGCCACTTTGAACTATGACTACAGTAGCTTCCAATGCTTAGTCAGAAATACATGGGTAAATATTTCCCTGGGTAGCCTTTTTTGAATAGAGTACCTAGAGGTTCTCTCTTCCCAGGCACTTTCTTTTAAAGAAATTATTTTCAGATGCATTTGCATCTTTATGCTTAGTAGCCTTTGAAGAACATGTCACACTCTCAAGAAATTTTTCCTATTACTACGTGCAAGTCCATGTTTTCTCTCTTACTGAGTTAAATCTCTACAATAATTACTTTTCTGCTACTTTAGATTCAACCATGTTCCTTGCATAAGCAAACTACCCATTTTGATGTCTTTTTGCTCACTGTAAATGTGACTAAAGGCAGTACACAATAACCATCCCCCATCCTGAATGCCATGCGAATCTTGAAATTTGTTTCGCACAATAACTCAGCCTATTACTTGTGAACCTAGTCTCACTCAAGCTTTCAGGACTCTGGCAAAACCTAACATGTTGCCAGAATGTAACATGAATGACCTCTAATACAATTCCTAATAGATTCTTTCTTCCCATCTGAAACCTCAAAGGCACACATTCTTTACTCTCTCCTGTATCTATCAACACTCTGGTCTTCAGAACTCCCACTATCTTCCAAGATTCTAGGGCTCCTCAAAAACCTTTCACATTTCGCAAGCAGGCAAGCCCATGAACCTCGTGGCCAAGTCCACTCTATCAGTGTTCTTTACTGGCTGTTTTCCTTCTTATTGTGAGAAAATACAGAGCAAACTCAATTTACACTAAGAAGGCATTGCTTGGGCTTAATATTTAATACAAAACAGTCTATCACACTAAGAGAAACTTTGTCAGAGTTCACGGCAGTTGTAACACCAGGTAAACAAGGATTTAAACAAGTAGTAACCAAGGAACACTTTATCCATACTTTGATGGTTGTATCTCTTCATTAGGCAAGGTGTCAAACAGAAAATAACTAAGGAACCTTCAGCCTAATGGTTAGAATGTGATTAAATATTCTGGAAGCTGCAGTAACATTCCACCTGCTACATCAAAACAGAAGGTTCCCTGATAATGAGTCTGTCTTTTCAAAGCCCTGGCTTCTTTATATCATTTGTACTGTGGTTTTGAAATCTTCCTGTAAGCTTTGCAGCAGAATCATAGAAGAAACACTCTAAAAGGCACCTTTGGGGTGGGGGGAAAATCACTGTACCCCATGAATATATACTAACTTCATAAATACTGCTGAGAAACTTGTAAATATTGAGAACTTTTCATTGAGTAATAGTGGCTGGGACTTTTGACATCCCAATGGGCCAGGGAACAGAGAGCTTGGCATAGAATTAGAGCTAGGTTACAACACTGTAGTCCTACCCTACAAACCCTGTATCTTCCACCACAGTCCCATGTCCAAAGGTTATACACCCTTGCAAAGCAGCACCACCAACTATATAACAAGAGGTCGCACATGAGCCTGTGGGACACCATATTTATCTTACTTAGGATTTCTATTGCTGCAATAAAACACAATACCCAAAAGCAACTTGGGGAGGAAAGGGTTTCTTGTCTTACACTTCCACTTTACAGTCATCATCAAATGAAGTCAGAGCAGGAACTCAAGGAGGGAACCAGGAGACAGAAACTGAAGCAGAAACCATGGAGGAAAACCACTTACTGGCTTGCTCTGCTTACTTTCTTGTACAACTCAGAACTGCCAGCCCAGGAGTGGCAGCACTAAAAGTGAGCTGGACTCTCTAATGTCAACTGCTAACTAAGCAAGTATTCCATAGACATCTCTACAGGCAAATGCTATAGAACTGTAATCTTAGTCAAGAATCTATCTTCCTAGATATGTCTAGATCTCTGTCAAATTGATAAAACTTGGAAAAAGCAGAACAATATTTAAACCATAGCAATGTGGGAAATGTTACTGAAGTTTGAGCCCAAATAGATGTAGTACACTTATTAGCACAAATAGAATTTTCATGTTTATAAGTGGAAAAGAACGCTTCTAAACAGAATTCACATACTAGGTATATTTTCCTAATATATTGCAGTATTTTACTGTGCCTATGCATAAAAGCATTACCTTCAGGATAGCTATCCAGATATCTGAATTTTAAACTTGGATCACAGTTACCAACTAGCAATCGTTGATTTAAAAAAAAAAAGAGTTCATCTGCTTACATTTCCTTTACCATCAGAGAGATGAAAATATCTCAGAATTACTGAAAGCTAATTTTAGTACTGCTAACTTTTTCCTTTCTCAAACAGTAGAATGGCTTATATGAAATGAACTTTATTGTTATAATTATAATAAGAAGGGTGGTAATTTTTAAACAAACTTTTCTTAAAGCCATAAGACCAAGTCAGTGAGCATCTGATTGGCTGTATGTCCTAGAAAGGGCATTTGCCATTTCTCTTTGGGGCATACTCCTAAATACTCCAGGAAGAAATGAGAAATGAGAAAAATCAAGCAGAAAATGGTATCTGAATGTTGGCCATGTTGAAAGACCATGCGTAGTTCTTAAAGCTGAAGAAACACCGATGTTCATAATCCATTCAGAAGAAGGGACCCAGTTATCACAACAGATGTGCAGTCAGCACAGGTGTATAGTCACCACAAGTGTGCTATCATTACAGATGTGAAGTCATCACAGATGTGCAATTACCACAGGCATACAGTCATCACAAATGTGTGGAAACCACAGGTGTGCAATCACAAGTGTGCAATCACTGTAGGCATGCGGTCACCATAAGTATGCAGTTTCTCCTGAAGTGCTTGGAAGCATGAACTCTATGGCACAACTCTCACAGAAACAGAAGCTTATGTTTTAATCTGCTCGATTTATAAATGGAATTTGCTATGCTCCTACATTGTCTGCTTACAAGAAAAAAAATACACATCTCTAAAGATAAATATCAAATTATTCCTACAGTTTTCATATAAAAGAATTACTTGGAACTTAAAGTAACAAAATGTATTAAGAATTGCTAAAAGTCAAAACAGTAAGTCAATTCCTCAGCAGTTAAAAGCACTCCATGTTCTTTCACAAGACCCAGGTTCAATTCCCAGCACCCTTATAGCCATTCACAACCATATGTAACTCCAGATCCATGTTGATCTGATGGCCTCTTCTGATGCCTTGGGTACAAGGTATACATGCAGTGTACAGACATAAAGGCAAAACATTCGTGCCTATAAAATAATGATAAATGTTAAATCATTATGTTGCGATAGTTTAGCAGTCAATCATTGTATTGAAGATAGTAAAGAACAGAGTGGAAAATTTAAAACTTAAAAAACATAAAGGGAAAATAACTGACATTATAAAATTTTAAAGTTCCAGAAATGAAATTAAGAACTCAACAAATAGACCAAAATTGAGGTAACCTCCACACACACCCCCTTTTTTTTTTTTTCAAAATAAAGGTGGGGGGAAGTCAATAGAATGGAAGGGAAACTATAAAAAAGAGTTAAAAGACAAGGGAAATGGGGAAATGACAAATCGGGAGAGAGAGAGAGAGAGAGAGAGAGAGAGAGAGAGAGAGAGAGAGAG
>NW_021620295.1:604463-607448 GCF_004785775.1 Grammomys surdaster
GAGAGAGAGAGAGAGAGAGAGAGAGAGAGAGAGAGAGAGAGAGAGAGGGAGGGAGCAGAGTCCTCATGAGCATCATAAGGGAACATTTTATCTCAAATGTGTTGTTCACTCTGTGCTGTTTTTATTTGTTTCACTCATTAGCTGGTTTGTGGTTTCTTTGATTGATGTGTACTCTGGTTAGGATTGGAAACATATGACCCTGTAACTGGGTTTACTGAGTTTTGCTTAGTTTAATGGTCATGTCAACTCCTTGTTGTTCTAGACACTTGTCTTTGTAGAGATTCCTGATTAAACAGGCTAAGCAATCAGATAAACTTTGCCATAAGCAGTGAGAATATTTTCTCAGACACAACTTTAAGTGAAAAGATTCACTATTCAATGTCTCTGTGGTTGTACTTCCTTATATTGTCTCCCTACTTGGTGAGTTTTCTATTTGTCACAAAGAGCAAAACAGAAGATAGAAAGAATAACATTTTCTTTTGATAACTGTGATGTCTATATTATACCAGGAAAGACCTAAGGGAGACCTTGAAAGTCCCAACTGATGTTTCTCTCCTTCTTAGGAAAGGCTTCCACAGGTACACAGTCACCTGGATGGTCTCCATGCTAGTTTCTGCTCACTGCTATGTTACTCTGGACTATGCAGAACACATCAGTAGTGTGCTCCTAGGATACACAACTATTGGACTTAACGCTGGTAGAAATGCTTGGATGAAGGCCTGGACACTATTTTAAGTATAAGAAGCCCAGAGTTACGATTCTTTTTCTCTCGAAGTGGGAGGTAGTTTCCTCAGAGGACAGGCACTCTGGAATAGGAAGGATACCAGGACTCTCAGCAGACTGTGACATTGCAGCTTACAACTCCACACACAAAGTTTGCCTTTGTAGCAGGGCTTTCACACATACAAATGGTAACATTTATCTTTGGAGAAACTCTCAGCTCAATTGCTTCCTGGAATTTGTCATTTCCCATTATGTAGAGCTTTTAAGTGTATATTAGTCTGTCATAAATATGACTTATCAACTAATGATGCTGCACTATCCATCATGTGATTCCTTTCCATGTCACCACCCGGTCGAGAAGCCCATTTACAACCACACATTTTGAAAATGAATCATTTTGGCAAACAAATCTGTTCAATCTAAATATTTAATAATTTAGAACTAAGACCAACTTTTTTGAGATTGGGTGAATTATACTCAAACAGTAGTTTTGTGTTTCAAAACATCTGCATTGCATTTACTTAAAGAAGCAAGAAAGAATCCAGACAATGACCCAAAGATGGACTTTGTCAATTAAACCATATTCTGTCTCACTGCTTTTGGGCCTCCATTGTTTCTTGTATATACCAAATATACTACATCGAAAAGAAACAAGTATAAAATAACTAAAGAGATACTTTATGCTGTTTTCTTTTAAAAAAATCTTTGACAGACTGAGTTTTACACTTATCGAAGATTTCCAGACAAACTAGTCCATTACATACACTCAGTAGTATAATGCATATGAGGGGCCACCTTCCTGGTCAGTACTTCCTGGTCACAGAAACTTCTGTGTACTAGCAGAGATCACACAGAACACTGTGATGGATGACTACATACTAACAGACATCATATAGACACCATACAGGATGACTAAAAGATGTCATATAGAACACTGTAAGGGACAGCCGCGCCCATTGACAAAGACAATACCACTGTATGAGATGGCTGTATATTACAGAGATTATACAAAGCACATACAGGAAGACTGTATACTGACAGTGATCTTAGAAAACACTGTCCTAGGTTCAATTTTAACAAGTACTTTCTTCTTATCTTTTCAGTGTCCTTCCTTCTTTCTTTCTTTCCTTCCTTTCTTCCTTCCTTTCTCTCTCTCTCCCTCTTTTCTTTTCCTTCCTTTCTTTCTTCCTTTCTTTCTTTCTTTCTTTCTTTCTTTCTTTCTTTCTTTTTTTTTGAGACAGGATCTTGAACTTGAAATGGTCCTGACTCAGCCTCTAAAGCTTAACTTATACTTACAAATTAGTAAGGAGTATCTGGTGGCTTTTTTAAAGATAAGAAAATTTGCATAATTGTTAGTTGTTCTATTCACAGCACTATAACCCTGCTAGATAAATATTAGATGCTCCACAAATTTTTTATAAAATAAATGCTATTCTTACTCAGAAGGAAGTCATGTTTTGAATCAAATTTTTAACCTTACAGTATTAAAACCCACAAACTATTCAGAGCACAGACCACCTGCTATTTGCTAAAAGTGGGTCATAGTTTTGAAACTGAGCAAAACTTCAAAGAAGGAGATTAAGAAGGGGTCAGCAAATATTTTTCCACAATAGGTCAGACAGTGAGTATTTTAGGCTTTGTGGATCATATATCTATGTCATGGCAAGTTTGTTCTATGTTACAATATGTAACTGTATTCCAGTAAAACACTGTTTACAAAAGCAGGCCATGACCCTGAGAACAGTATTTTTCTAAATGATGATTATTCTTGTTTGTCAAGCAGCTTGGTTACAAAAAACCCAACCATAGCAATAAACCCATGAGTGAACCTAGAAAAGAGATGGATATGATATATACAGACACATGTTCAAATTTAAATTCCCACAAGCTGTTTGTAATCCATATCACTAGTGAATAAAAGTACAGAGGATTTGGAGACATCAGCAAGTCGTTGCCAGTAACCCAATAGAAAGTGGGCCAAGCATATAAATAGACACATCAAGCAAATGCAAATGACGTTTAGGCACAAAATGTATGTTCAGAATTAAGAAAGAGATCCTTTAAAACTACAGTGACTTGATTATTCATAAGATATAGGATGGAAGGCAATGAGAGTGTAAACGGATGCTAACCCTTTAAAGAGAAATTTAGTAATGTTTATCAAAGTAACAACTTCATATTCCTTTACCTAGCAATTCCATGGCGAGGAATCTCTCTTCTCCTTCTCCTTCTCCTTCTCCTTCTCCTTCTCCTTCTCCTTCT
>NW_021620295.1:607458-649938 GCF_004785775.1 Grammomys surdaster
CTTCTCCTTCTCCTTCTCCTTCTCCTTCTCCTTCTCCTTCTCCTTCTTCTTCTTCTTCTCCTTCTTCTACTTCTTCTCTGTGTATGTGTTTGTGTGTTATATGTGTGGCATATGTGTACCTGAGAGTGCAAGTACATGCATCTGTGCACACAGAGGCCCAAAAAGGATATTGGGTGACCTGCTCTATCACTTTCTGTTTTATCCCTTTGAGACAGGCTATCTTACTGAACCTGAAACCAAGCTGAAAGTCAGTAAGACCCATTGTTCCTTTCTTCTCTACTTCAATCAACACTGAGATTACAGACACAGACACCTGTTCAACTTTTACATGGGAGCTAGGATGCACACTCAGATCTTCATGCATATGGAGCAAGCACTCTGATTCATTGAGCCATCTCCCCAGCCTCACATTCAGGATTTTTTCTCCTAAATTTATCTAAGTTTCATTTCCTGTCACTGTGATAAAATACCTTGACAAAAGCCATCTAGATTAAAGGGGTTTATTTGGCTCACAATTCCAGATTACAGCAGGGAGGCATAGCAGCAAGAGCTTGAGAGAATGGAACACATTTCATCCACAGTCAAGAGCAGAGAGCATGAATTGGTACACACATCCTAGTACTCAGCTCTTCACTTTCTCTACTCACACACAGCCCAGGATCCCCTCCCTATCTAGGGAATAATACCACCCACAGTAGTTGGGCCTTCACACCTCAATATATCTAGGTAGGAAATCCCTTGACTGGCATGCCCACCAGCCAACCTAAACTAGAGAATTCCTCCTTAAGACTATTCTGGAGTGATTGACAATGTGTCAAGTTGATAATCAAAGCTAACCCTTACAGGAAATATGTAGTTGCTCTTGTAAGAAATAGAATAACATACAAGTTTATTCACTACAACATGGTTGCAATACTACGAACTCAAGAGTCTTTCATTAAAGAGGTAAGGAGCAGAAGATATGCATTCTTAACAGAAGAATAAAGATGTTCATGTGGAGCCAAGAAAGGGTTCTCTGAAAGTATCTGAAAGAAAGCAAAATGACAAAATTGTAAACATAGGATACTCTGACATTTATGCCAAACACAGAATAGGCTAAGACATAACTAGATAGATATAGACATAGCACATATAATGTATGAACATTGTATAGACTAAAGAGCTTTGAGCAGATAAAAGAATAGATATCATTGGTTTCTTATGAGCTGGGGAAATGGGCAGTTGAGTTTCAAAACTATTAAGAACTATTGCATACTTTTAGGATTAAAAAATGGGACTGTAAGGTTTTTTTTTACCAGAAAATGGTTAAAGATTATATTCTGAGTCAGGAGACCAAAAGTAATAGAACAGAACTTTTTGATATAATGTTGGCTTCTTTGTCTTCCCTGTATGCTAACTTAAATTCTGATTGAGTTCTCTAACCAACTCGGTAGAACTAGCTGGAACTGAGAGAAATGGAGAAGGAAGGGAGCTGCAAGAGAAATGTGGTAGATGTTCACAGACAGACCAGAACCAATGTACACACAAGGACATTGACAAATCTGCATGGCTATTGCCTTTCTCTTAGCCCTTGGGGCTTCTACAACATCTCTTCATCCCCTACCCTCCCCCCTGTCTTACTCTCACACTCTTTTCTGAGTCAAAGAACATCATCATAACATGGGTGGACATTGTTTCTGACCATGGCCTCAATAAGGCTTGATAAGAACCCAAAAGTATCCCCTCCACCCCCTCCCCAGCCTTGAGAAGCTTATGTAAAATGGGATCATTACTCTCTCCACCACAGTTTGTATTTAGAGTTATTATTTACAAACAAATATTTTAACTATACAACATTGATTTTATCAACCAGCTGTTTTAGCCATTCCTTTCAAAAACTGGGAAATTCCTTCCACCCGAGAGTCCTGTAAACCCTCTCCCATGCCTTTTCTCAAAGATTACCAACTGTATTTCTTTGATCAGAGTCATAATCTATAGCAGTTGCCTTGGACTTTTGATCTGAGCTCCTGGAATAAATGCCCAAGTGCTCTTCATAAAATCCCTCTCAAACTTGAATTCATTTTTTATAGATTTTTAGTTTATCTTGCTTGAAGATCATTCTTCTCCTTAGGGGAGAAAAATCAAAGCAAAATCAAAGTTGGGCGGCACTGGCTCCCTGCTCGTGTTTGTGAAAAACTACAGCATCTGTCCCAAGCTGGCCTAGCTCTCTCCGAGCTGCTGTAAGCAGCAAATGCAACTTGTGATGCCCCTTTAACTCTTCGGAACAAACACACTTCAATGGCACCAGGGTACTATCTGAGAAAAAAGCTTCCAGCTGCTATTTTCTGTGGGTGTTTTATTCATTATCTTTTGAAGTAAGTTGGTAATATCGTTGATTCTCATAATTTGTGTAAATAAAAATTCACTGTCAGATCACTGGTCATGTGCACAGGCAAGCATTTGAAAAACCTGTTCTGAAACAATAGAAATTATCAGAGGGAAGTCAACATATATGTAGCTTTATTCGCTCTAGTAGCCTCTGTGACTTTTCCCTAACTACAGCAAAATGCCTGATGGGCACACCAGGCCATGCCTCCAAAATTTGCTTTGTTTCATTTCTTTTCTTTCTTTTTTTTCTACTTCTTTTTTTGTATGAATTTTGTTGGTAGAAACAAAGCTCTGTGATCTTTCTGCTTCGCTCTTCTCACCTTCCAGTTTTATACTTCATTAATGCAAAAGGTTAACTTTTTTTTTTTACTTCATTTCTTTCTATGAGAGTTCAGACATCTAGCTGAAAGGATCATATATTTGACCTTAGACAATGGTTAGCTTTAGCATTTGTACTTATTCTTGTTGGCTCTCTCATGGACTCTCATATGACTATTGTATCTCTCTAATGTATATGACTTTCAAAGTGCAAGAAAGGAAATAAAAAACACTGTCATGAAAATAGTTCTTTAAAATCAAGGTAATATTAGCTGAAGAAATAGTTGAAATAGAGCATCAGAAAAAAATAAAACTTCTTTTTCCTCGTGATTTCTCAGCTGAAAAAAAAATTTCAGCAGAAAGAACAATAGTCACCTATTTTTAGCTCAGAAAACCTATCCTGGACTTCGGTGTTTGTTCAGGAGGACATATTTCCCATGTATGCTTGTTGCACTTTGCCCATCAACTAGTTTCAGCTCTTTGTCTTTTCTCTCTCTTTCATACAAGTAACTTTCCAGGTTCTAACATTTCCAGAGAAAAAGAAACTTATTCTCTAAGCAGTTTGATTCAACATACCACACTCAGGAAGGTGGAGCTACATGCAATATACCTACACACACACACACACACACACACAAAGACACACACAGAGAGACACACACACATGATATAAACCTCAAAGTAGGAGTGTTAGGACTATGTACTAACATCCTCCCTCCAGAAATATCTTATCAAATAAATTGGACTTTCCTGACTTTCGTAGAAAATCATTTTTTCTTTTAATTTCTTGCCTTCTCACAGTGGATTTCTGATTCTTTCCTCCTTACTTCCTCTGCCTTCCATTCATTCTGGTTATCCTTTCAAGGACAGCCTGGGCTAAACTAGTCAGGCATGACATAAAAGCAAGAGTGGCCCAGTTAATCAAACTGTGTCCTTGATACCTTCTATTTCCTAGTAAGTCATGTTGACCATTTCTTAATCTAAATTTTAATTCCGCCAGAATACTTCTGTGTATTTTAGAGAAAGGAATATAAATATCAAAGTTAATAAACATCCCTCGATAAAAAGCAATCAAGTTTAGAGGAAAAATGATGACTACAACTGTCACGAAGGAAAAACCTACTATCCTTTTCTTGAGGTTGACTTAGAAACAATTAATTTGGGATGATACACATCTGGCCACTTTAATATTTGACGCTGATGAGATTTTCTGTGGAAAGCAACTCTGTCCTCTGGGTTATAATACCAGTTGCCCAGGTCACTTTTCAAGGATAAGACACCTGTTTTTGCTCAACACAACGGTGCTTCATTTAGTCTGCAGATGCCAGTAGCATCCTCACATGTCACCGGTCTCCTCTTAACTTTTAACAGTGGACTAAAGACACCTACCAGCTGCCATGACAGAAAACACCAAGCCATGATCAGATGTCTTGACAGGAAACACCAACCCAAGGGAAAACAAAAACAAAACAAAAAAATGTTAGCTGTAATGTTTCTGAAGGATCTTAGCCCATGCTCACAGAGAGGACACAGATATTCTTTCTTATTTTAGGTCATTTTTCATCCTCATCCTTCCTACTCTATTCCTGTAATTCTGTTACGGAGACATCTTTAGGCTCCTCTAGTCTTGACTCTAGCAGCAATCTCGCTAGAAAGGTAAGCGGTAATGTATTAAAGCAAGCAGTGAAGCAAGAATGTACTTACAATCTTTATAAAAAGAGCCCACCTCACCTGGCACTGAGAGCCCCATCCCAGCAAGTATGGGGTTTGTATTTTTCCTCTCCCTGTTGTCCCCTCCCTTTGTCAACTCTTGGGTGAGCATTTCCAGAAAAGGAGCATTCTTTGCTTAGAAGCCGTTTTACACAGAATTCAGCCTTAGTAAATGTATAAAGTGCAAGAACATGTGCACCTCTGAAGCTGACAAAGGTACTATGGAAAGAGTAATAGCTAGCGTTTTCCGCATGCTACCCTAGTGAGGAAGTCCATGAAGCTGGTCTAAATTAATTCAGCTACAGCTCATTGTTACCTCTTGTTCCTTGCACCCTATTTTGGGGGCCATCAACCAAGTCCATCTGGAGTGACTGTTTGTATATCCCTTTGTATTCATCTCTACCACTGAGTGTCGTTGTGTCATAGTCAGAGGGACCACTGTTACATAATGGGTGTTGTTGTTGTTGTTGTTTTCTTTTGTTTTGTTTGTCTTATTCTGGAGAAACCTATTGGTCAGTTCTTCCTGAAGCTAACCTCCTGCCTAACAACTCAACTGCCTGGTGATAAGAGGCTGATTTGTGACAGGGGACCTTATGCCTCTATTCTTTAGTCATTGAATAAAATTCTTTCTCTCTTTTGTCTCTTGTGCCTTGGCTTCATTAAGTAGGGAAAGAACTGAACCATTTTCTGGGTTACAGGATGAGAACACTGCAAATTATTCTAGCTCAAATAATGCTCAGAAAAACAGAGTCTGCCCATTGTCTCACTGCAAATAAAATAATGTGGTCTTTAAGAAGGCTGGCTTTGAGCTCTTATGTTCTATTACAGTGCATTTAAACATTACTTGAAGCATACAAACACAGTGTTTTATTTCAAGTCTAGTACGAATCATGACAATTACACTTTACTTTTAAACTTATCATAGTTTGAAGACAATTAGGATGAATGTTATACTTGAGTTGGTCACCTTTCTCATAGGCTTGGCTCCCATTTGTCCACATTATTACCCAGAACCTGACCAAGTGGCTGGGAATATAGTAGAAAAGTAGCAAATTCTTAACTGTGTCTACACTGTGGCCATTGTCTTTTATAATGGCAAAGTCCACTCTGCAGGTGTAATCTGGATGCTGAGTTATCTTCAAATCTTTTTAGATCAAGGACATAAATAGCTTTGGTGGGAAACAGGGTCAGGTCACATACACAGGAAGCCTGGCCTTCATCTTCCAGGGAACAGATCCTTTTAGAGAGTGACACTCTAAATTCTAGAATCCAATGTCCGCTGAGCTTAGGTACATGGCTCAACACATCCATGTTTCTACTAACACTCTGAGTTTTCTCCCTGAGTCTCTGGCCACCGTGACTAACTTAAAAGGTCTGACTTTTTCACACATACTCTGTTCTCATTATATCTGCTAGGATTTTCTATTCTTCTTTTTCTACTCCTTTTCTCTCAAACTCTTGAGCTGTCTTCTGTGACTATTTTTAAAATTCTTTTAGTAATGAGACTAAGATCCCTAAAGGAACCTGAATTTCCCCAGTAACACCTGGACCTTGTAGGAAAAGATCTCCTTGCTCTCTGCTCCCCGTTAGGGACCGAGGAAGGCTGAATCTCAATCTATTGCCTGCCCAGCTCTAACAGATGCTCTGCCAGTGATGAGAACCTCAGTACCCTTTTCACTCTGGATCCCGTTGGACCAACCTGTACTTCTTACCTTGTAAGTGCTTTCTTTCCATCTTACTACCCCAACATGAAAAAAAAATAATATGGGTAGTTTTCCTGACTATTCACAGTAGACATTTATCTGTAAAATGTTTACTAATACTGTTCAAAAGTATTGATAGAGGAAGGACTCACACTGTGGCATGCCACAGCAGACAGAAAATGTAGCTCTAAGCTCCTCCTATGGACCATGCCCTTCCACATTTGCCACATCTGTCTTCACATTCCATTACAAACCTCTCTTCCCAGACTCCACTGCTCTTCCTGGTTGTTCCCACCTCACTATCACCGAAGAGAAAACTCAGAATTTGTCACTAATTGAGTACTTAAGATGAGATGAATCATGAGCATAAAACACTTAACATACTTTTGATTATTTTATGGTAATTTAATAGTATATCTCATTGCTAAATTTACATAAATTATATGCTCAAACAGCATACTATGTTGAATAAATATACCGAACTATAATATGCTAGGTTTTAAAATATACTGGATTAAATAAAAACTATTGTTAAAATTTTCCTCACCTGCTTTATACTTTTCTAATGTGAATACTAGAAAATTTAAAGTTATGTGTGGTTAACACATTCTTTCTATTGGACAGCTACAATCTAGTGCCTAAGGTCTCAGCTTCCCAAAGCAGCACATGATAGTTCAGATGACATACTAAATGCGGTGATATTTTAAACCCCAGAGTTGAGGTATAAAATTCCATGAAGAAGGGTATATGAACAGAGTCCCAGCTATGGTGTTTTTCCAGAAGAGCCTTTCCATTACTGTTCGTGGAAATGTGCAGTGGTCCTGAACGGAATTCAGTCAAAGTGACAGTCCATGTGGAATGTTGTATTCTCATAAGCTCAACCCTTCAGACTGGTTGTAGAAGAAATAGTCACCTTCAAGAAAGAATTATACTTGGCTTACTTTTTAATTCAGCACAACTGAGCCCAGCCATCTCATTCTTTAGACACTTTCCTAATTTCATACCGAAGTACAACGGATTCTGATATTAAATTCTATTTCTCATTTTCCCACATTGTTGAAAGCATGCACTTAACCATGCATGATCAACAAAACTGCTGTGATTCAGTATGGTTTCTTTGGTGTAGGTGGGAGTTTTAATATCACCCTGGAAAGCACAGGGTTAGTAGTCAGACATGTCTCTTAATACTATCCACCTGAGCCAAAGCCAATTTAATTCAGAGTGCGCTAGCCACATTAAAGCCTCTAAAATGTTTTGATTTTTTTTAATTAAAAAAAAAACAGAATTTGAGATTAATGAGCTCGCCCTGGATTATTCTCATCTTTACACTGATACATTCATGAAATTTACCTTCAAATATTCTAGAGGAGGGACCACACAGGTCCAAGTCCTGAGATCTCAGGAGAGTCAGGATGCAGTTGTATAGCAGAGTGAGTTTCCAAGAGTGTTTTCAATCTTCCTGAGGGTCAGCTCATCATCAGTGAGGACAACAGTGGCACTTGTGACTCTGATGAGGCGTATGCAGTCTGAGTTACAGAAATCACCTTTCTGCCAGGCATTCTGAAAGAGCCTGCCTCCTTATGGTTAGTACTGGTCATGTGATCAGTTCTGGCCACTGAAATGTCAGCGACTTTGCTGTCTCATTTCCGGGTGAGTGAACTTAATGGCAAATGTTAATAGTCAACCTCTTCTATTCAGCCTTACAGATCATGGCAGGATGCATGGACAGGAAAATGTGATACAGTTAAAGCAAGTTGGCATGCCAGGCTGAAACTCGGAGTGGTTCTGCCCTGGAAGACTTCCTTGTGGCTCCAAAACGCTTCCCAGAAGCAAGAAAGAGCATTTGATGCATTAAACCCCCCTAAATGCATAAATACCCCCCTAAACGTGGGGGTATATGCTACTCTTGTAGAACTTCAGTTGAATCGGTTGCTGTGGTAGGACTGTAACGATTTAATAAGGTCGTATACATTAAAAATACATAAGCACGATCAGAGGCAGACATGTAATAATATAGTGTAAAATTACAGTTTCTACTCAGTACTTTACCTATAGTTACAGTTCACTTCAATAGATGGTTGCCTGTGATCTTGCTGTTATTGTTTGTGTTTAAATCTTAACTACTTGTTGTGTAGCAGTGTTTTCCAAATTGAAATATTCACTTCTGCAGAGATGAGGGAGCCTTTTAAGACTCATAAAGTAAATAAAACGTCTCAGCCAGTTCCAAACTTGCAAGGTTCTAACCACAGTAAAGTTGCTGGGAAGAGGGGACTCTCCAACCAGTGAGTGAGCTGCCTGAAACTGTACAGGGAGCTCCAGGGGTGCAGCTTTCATGAGCTGTCGCCATGTGGAAGTGACTTTCCAGTGATGAAGTTGCCTCCAGGACAGTGCTGCTTCAAGTTTTAGCTCATCATGCCAGCCAGCTTCAACTGGCACCTTGTCCTGTCAATGCCTCCTGCCATGAGGCATTATGGTGGTAAGGGTGACTTTGTTCTGATGTAACCTGCAAATGCCATTTGAAACTATCCCTTCTGCTTATCATCTAGGTCAAGTCCCCTCCCCAGCTGCACTGGCTACGTGTCCTAGTCCACTCAATCTGCTCCTGGGTTTGGCAACTTTCTTTCGTACTTTGTGATGGTGGGAAGCTTCTTCTCTCACTCTTGACAATGAGGTTAGCTGCCATGGAGACTCTAAATTATGAAGCACAAAACAGAAATTCTCTGGAATCTCTCTCAGGTGCTCTAAGATTGCAAATTAAGCACTTACTTTTTACTTATTGACATATGAAGTTAGGCTCTTTACCATAAGAAAAAAAAAGAAAGAAAGAAAAAAGAAAAACGCTGGGCAGTGGTGGTGTACACCTTTAATCCCAGCACTTGGGAGGCAGAGGCAGGTGGATTTCTGAGTTTGAGGCCAGCCTGGTCTACAGAGTGAGTTCTAGAACAGCCAGGGCTACAGAGAGAAACCCTATCTTGAAAACAAAAACAAAAACAAAAAAGAAAAAGAAAAAAGAAAAAAAGAAAAAGAAAGAAAAAAGAAAAACGAAGGTAATAAAGTCCAGGACAATGAGAAGGAACTAAAAGTAGGGAAGGGAAATTATATTGTGACTATTTGTGTATCAATTTTTAAATATGAGAACCAGAGACAGAAACAGGTCAAGCGCAGAGCAAAGAGGACCTAGAAATCGAGCAATTCTAAGTCTTGTCGTTGGCAAGAAATGCAAACAATGTTATAGCCAGACACATTGATTTATGTCTACCTGAAGGCCAGACATGCTAGAAAATGATCTGGCCAGAGGCACTAGTGGTATACAAGAGAGCCCGCAATCCAGCCACTCATGGGTAGGCCAACTGTACCAACCTCTCCTGACCCTCCCAGTGCCTCACCTAGTGTTTACCATCAGTCATACCAAAAGCTCCAGAGGGACAGCAGTCCAGTGCTATCTGGCTCTTGGGATCTGGTCACAGCAGCCCTGTTTTTTGGATTCTCCTAACCTATCATGTGTGCACCCATAATAAACTCTTTTATAAAAGTTCATCCTCCTTAAAGTCCATAAAATTTCTTTTTCAGATTTACAAGGCAAGAAGGACATGGAGCCACAGATTTGGTGGAAGTTTTGAGACTGTGAGCTTCCAGAACCCTAATTCCTGAGTTAATCCATCCTGGTGTTTGAAAGCCTGCCTCTCCTCATTGTATTAATAAATAGTTTCATTATTTGATGTGCATTAATATGGGTTCCATATGTGCACTCATATATATCTATATATCTATCTATATATCTATCTATATATAGATAGATATATAGATATATTTATGTAGATAGATAGATAGATAGATAGATAGATAGATAGATAGATAGATAGATAGATATGTGAGATACTGTGTAAAATATGTTACAGATACAATGCAGGCATATATATTGTACATATGCTTGATAGCTATTATATATGTGGTTTATTTCTGAACAGAAGAATTTGAGCAACACCTTGTATAGTTCCCAGGAACCAATGGCTAGGTGTCTAAGTAACATATAATTAAAGCAAAAGCTATGTAAAAATCTATATGTCTGTGACTGTCAACAGTTACACAGAAAGATGCAGGGACATTAGAACCCTTGCACACTGACAGTCAGAATGCAACATTGCATGGCAACTGTGGAAAATATCAGATTAGACCTTTAAAATTAAGTCTTGCCTTATTAAACAATGCAGAAAGTCTACTATTGGGTACCTAGCCCAAATGAATGAAATGTGGAAGACAGACAGTTTTATACCTATGTTTATTGATGCATCGATTTCACTAGCTAAGAGACAAAAAGTCTGAATGCCCAATGAAAGTAATTAAAAACAAAAAATGGTACATACAACAGTGACATATTATTAAACATTGGAAATAGGAAAATTCTTGTACCTGCTGCATAATATACATAAAACCTGAAAGTATTCATAAGTAAAATAAGGCCATGAAAAAAAGACAAATATATGATCCTAACTATATATGGAACTTGCAGTAGCCAAACACATGGAGGCAGGAAATGAACTTGTAGTTGCCAGGACATCAAAGTTCCAGGAATTAGTGGCAATGATGGTCTCAGTAGTATTGTGAATGCACTACACACCATTGAACTGTACACCCAGAAATAGTCAAACTATAAATTTGATGTTAAGTATAAATTTGTACCACAGAGTTTAAAAAATAGAAAGGAAAGCTATTGGTGCCACAAAGAAAGTGAAAGCCACTAAGAAAATTTCTGTGTGCAAGCTTAGCACTCTTTCTTGATGGCAAGAGCAGGGTAGCACCTATGATGAAGTGGGGATGAGGGTGACAACAGCCTCAGCATGCCAGCCAAACAATTCAGTTGAAAGTGCTCTGACATCTAATTTACCTCCACTTTTCCAAGCATCCAGTGCTTTCCCACTTCAGTGAGAACCTTTTATTGCCATGACTGCTCTGCCTGGGGAGTCCGAGAGATCTTTCCAGCTTCGTTCCGGAGAGGAGGTACAGATGGCAACATTTCTTGTCTCCTTGTCCCCTGCCAATCCATGTGGCTTCCTCTCCAAGACACCCATGTGTGTGAATCGCACTCCTTCCCACCCTCACCGTTCATTACTTTGCCTGTCTGAGACATATGGAGGCTGTGAGTCAGTGTGGGCTGTTTCCTATGCCACTGCCAAAGTTAAAGGCAGCTCCAGAACCTAGGCAGCTCATATTCTACCTGTGGAGCTGACTAGGAGGCTGGATCAAAGTCTGAAATACTAAAATAAAAATGGCATGTGGACAGACATTAGCCTGCTCAACCCAGAAAATAACTCAGGACCTGTTGGCAAAGATAACACGTTAATTTGTATCAATCAGCATTAAAAAGCACCACAAGGCTGTTCAATGTAATGCTGGCTGAATTGGGGCAGCTTAGAAATGTGTCTGTCAATGAGAGACCCACTAAATGTACTGTGGAATACTGAAAGGCAGGGTACTGTTAAGTGCCTTTGTGTAAACGAGACAACATTCATGTCAGAACTGGCAGTGAGCCAATTGCCAAAAGGAGTCATCTTGCCTACTTTCTGGCTACAGCACTTAATGGAGTCTATGCTCCCCAGCTCTCTCAGCTAGTAAGGGTATGGAGTGGTACATCCACATGAGATAGGAGGTTTGTGTCTCTTGAGAAGTTCAGCACTCTACCACATGGCGCAGCCATCTTAAACATATTTTCCCATGGAACTTAAAGCATAATTCCATACATAGATTTAAGCAAAAATGTAATTACACTGCCACTGTAGTTATAATACCACATGCTGTAAAGTTTTACTATGTATGTTTTCAAGGCTGATCTTGGTATTAGATAACAAATTGGCACATTCTTCTCTGGGGAAGACTATTTCTCCTGCTCTCAGCTTTCCTTAGTTACTTGTAGTTCTTTGTCTGGGATTAAGGCCTCAAGAACTCTTCCCCTTTCACATTAGCATGTCTACTGGGGTAGTCTTTGTTTAAGCAAAGACTGTTTCTTTATCAATTTATCAATTTCTTTATCTGCTTAGGCAGACTATATGGAAATCAGTATCGAGACTTCTCAAAAGACCAAAATTTGGACTCCATATGCCCTAAAGAAGTCCAAGTGACCATATCATAGAGATGCAGAGACATTTATGTTTATTGCTGCATTGCTCACACATACAAGACTTCTAATATTTTCCTACCATGATTCCTCAACATGTAAGGGTTAAATTAATGTCCCTTTGGAATAAATTGTATTCAAATGCTTGATTTTAAAAACTGCCATTTGATTCTTCGAGAATCTATCTTAATCAGAATGGCTGTCAACAAGATACTAAATGCTAATGGGTCCTGCAAAGATCTGGAGAAGGAAGCATCCCTTTCACTGCTGTTAGGGGTGTAAACATGTGTGGCCACCATGAAAATCAGTATGGGTGTTCTTCATTAAGCTAAAAATAGAAGATCTTGTGACCTAGATATACCATCTTGAGATACATGTTACAGGTTCTCTATCAACATGTCACAGGTATGTACTTACTGTGACACTGTATGAAACAGCAAGGAAATGGAACAAGGCCTAAAAGTCCCTCAACAATGAATGTATGAGGTAAAATTGGTGTATATACACAGTGAAATATTAGGTAGCCATAAATCATATTAAAGTATGACATTTATAGGAAATACATACAACCAAAAATTATGTTAAACAAAATAAACTAGGCTCATATAAGAAAAATACTGCTGGGTGGTGGTGCGCACGCCTTTAATCCTAGCACTTGGGAGGCAGAGGCAGGCAGATTTCTGAGTTCGAGGCCAGCCTGGTCTACAGAATGCGTTCCAGGACAGCCAGGGCTATACAGAGAAACCCTGTCTCAAAAAAACAAAAAAAGAAAAAAAAAGAAAAGAAAAAGAAAAATACTACATGTATATTTTACATAAATAAACAAGGTTGAAAATTATATGTCTGTATATATGCATGTATGTTTATATATGTATTTGTGTGTGTGTGTGCGTGTGTGTGTTTGCATGTAGGGGAGAGGTCATGAAACTAAAAGGGGGATCATGAGCATGGAGGAAATAATCTTAAGGGAGATGGGAATATGATAACAAAAAAGCAGAAGGGGGGCTGCAGAGATGGCTCAGTGGAAAAGTACTTGCCACGTAAGTATGAGAACCTGTATTCAGATTACCAGAACCCATGTAAACCCAATGTGGCAGTGCTTGCTGTGATCCCAGCACTCCTAAAACAAGATGGGAGACAGAGAAATGAGTTGAACATCATATTTCAAAGGATATGAATAATGGAAAGTGCATTGAAGTATAGTCATTTTTAAAATTAATCTTCCATACCCATTCAGGAACAGTCATGGGCTACACACTCAACATAGTATTTCATTTGACCAAATCAAATAGGTGGAATCCCAGTTTTGAAGAAAGTCAAACTGGCCTAAAGGAGAACACAGTTAAAATACCCAGAGCCTATCACCCAGCAGTTGCAAGGGTGGGACTCATGCCTTGCTCTGCCTAACTTCAGAGCATCTGCTCTCAGTAGCTGTGAATTATCCTCTCCAGTGAGAAAACATTCTGGAAGACCAGGCCTAAACAGCCCACCGTGTCAGCGCCACTTCAGAAGAGGTGCAAGAAGTCATTTCACAGATGGAAAGACCAAATGAGTGGGGGTGGGGGGGACGCAGGTTTTCTCTAGTCTATGAATCAAGCTTTACCTTGGTTGTTATATTTTAGTCCAGAAATGAAATCTCTCAAACAGTCTGAATATCAATGTCAACAAGAAAATCATGGCTGAGTAGCTAAGACTGCATGCTAAACTCATGAAGGCAGTCCACAGAGCATGAGTAAGACTGTCCTGTTGGAGAGACTCATTAAGAGTATTTGAACTATCAAGGGTGGGTCATTATCATTAGCTCCCTGCTTGTATCTGCTTGTATAGATGATTTCCAGGTTGTTAATGGGATCTGCTTTTAAAGTTCACATGGCAATCAATGATTTAGAAATCAGACTGTATTTTCTCAATAGAAATAATACAACAAATGCTTCCAGGGTTGCCTGTTAAACCCCTTTTAATACACAATGGCTAAAGTAAAGTACACAAAAGAAAAGACCACTTTCCTGCAGTTTTAAAAATAAACCTTTAATAAGATGCCAAGCAAGTATTAATTCAGAAATCTATGAATGGAGTTTGCTCTCTACCCGCACTTCCAAAGCAGAAGAAAGCATTATAAAAAATCCATTTCCCAAGAGATATGAATGTTTTCAACTGCCTTACAAGACAGAATAAACTGTAGTTACATTTAGTTTTAAATAACTGATTTCATCACACATAGTTATATAAACACATGGTTATATAAACTTGTTCATGTTTTAATCATCAAAATATTACTAATAACAAGATTTTCATGTTTGTACTTAGTATAAATGGGATATCATACCAAAATACCATGGACTAGATGGCTTAAATAACAAAAATTCATTGACTCACATTTCTGGAAACTAGAAAGGCTTTCCAACAATTTGGTTCCTGATGAGAACTCTTCTCCTGCCTTACATAAAAAGAAGAAAGGGTGGAGGGAGAAAGAGGATCAACAAAGAATGGTGTGCCTGTACACATACATGTGGAGAGCACAGAGCACCCTTTGATGTGCTCCCCCAGGAGCCACTCCTCCTGTTGTTTTTGTGACAGTGTCTCTCAGTGGTCTAGAACTCACCAGATAGGATACACTTGGTTTGCTATGAAGTCCCAGTACCTGCCTGTTTCCATCTCCCAATGCTAGGATTATGAGCTTGCTCCACCAGAACCAGCCTTTTCATGTGTCTGTGGGATTGCTTGGGTCCTTACACTTATACAGCAAACAGGTTTTTTAGAATATTTTATTTATTTACAATATATATGTCATCCCCTTTCCCCATTTCCCTTCCTGAGAACCCCTTATCCTATCCCTCCTCCTCCGTTATGTTTTTATACCATTTTGATTACATGCATGTATTAAGTTCAGTTCTAGGTTGAGGGTCTAGTAATCCAATAGATGCAAATAGTCAAAGAACAAGCCATACATAAAAACAAATAGTCAAAGAAAAAGCAAGGCATTAAACCCAATTATGTGAACACTCCTGTGATCACTGTTTCTAAGGGCCTATCAGGATGACCAAAGTATCTGAGCCTACTTCCATGTCCTACCTCAAGGTAATTTTCATGTCTGAAGCCTACTTCCTTGTTCTAGCCTAAAATTTAAATTCCTACCTGAAATTATTTCTTTGTTCTACCCTAATGTCAGATTCCCGCCTGAAGCCTACTTCCTTGTCCTTGGCCAATGTCATATTCCTGCCAAGCAGCCCATTTCCTTGTCCTTGGCCCATGTCAGATTCTTGCCAAGCAGCCCCAAAGGCTCTCTGTCCCTCCCTATGTTTTATTTCATTAACAAGACTGAGCCTGTCTTAGGTCGTTCTGACAAGAATACCTTCCTTACCCACCATGGAAAATGCATTATCAAAAGCAATGCACTTTTGTTTTAGGTTGATAAAGCTCTGTGCAGAATCTTACCTGTCCTTGGCTTGCCAGCCTGTTAATTTAATAACTCTGTCTGGGGGTCCATTTTTAGGTTCAAACCATGTACTTGGCTGCCAACATGTTGGTGTTGTTGAAGAAAAGCTTTAACACAATGGGCAGGAATAAAAGTGTTCCCAGGACAAAAAGAGATATATGCCGTTTTTGAAACTTGACCAAAATAGAAATACTGACCTCAGGCCATGGTTAATTTTATCTGCAGTATCTACCGCATCAATGCTTACTTCTCTATGATGTTATGTTAGCAACAGATAAAGTTGAGACAGGATCTGGAATTCAAACAGGTGTTAGCACATGTGTTAAGGCTCTTATAATTGTCAAGTAAAAAATGCTTTTGTTTCTTCTACAGTATTTAATGTAAGTTGCATTGATTGTACACCTTCTAATTGTGTTTGTGCTTTGAAATCTGGCATTTCAATTATGGAAGTCTATCAACCAGCTTTTGTTTTAGTTACCTGAGTATCAGAGAACCTTGGTATTCTAAAAATAGCTTGCAAGTACTGGAAGAAATGAATCAGGCTTTAAGCAGAAGCAAGAGGGTAGTGAACATGATTATTGCTGGTATAACAGCTTTAATTACATTAATTGCTAGCACCACTGCTTCTGCAATTGCTGTGACACAAGAAGTTAAAACAGCTACTTTTGTTAATCATTCAGCAAAAAATGTTATTAATGTGTTGAATATACCAGAGAATTTAGATAGGCATTTGGAAGAACGGATTGATGCTCTTTATCCTATTCAAGTTACTGGAAGGAGGTTCAGAATTTAAGGGTAAGGAGTCATCTTGAGTGTCATGCCAAATACCACTGGATTCGTGTTAGTTCTACAATTTACAGTGGTAGCCATTATAATTAGGAAGAAGTTTAATGACATGTGCAATGCATTTGGCATAATTCTAACACCTCTTGAGTTGTTTTAACAATACATAGGGAATTTATGAATTTCAAGAATGATGCTCTACAGCAAATACTTTAAGAACCAAGCTATTTCCACAGACCTAAGGAACTTCATCTTCTTGGGCCAAATTTCTACTGACTTAGGACTCATCCTTGATAACGCCATTTAACATTAATTACCTCCTAAAAATGCTATATCCCAATGCACACACATCATGAATTATTTTTCAACATCTCATGGGATAAGGGTGTGTGATTAAGTACATAGTACAAAACTTGAAAATAACAATCAGCTCTAAATCATAGTTTGCTATTTCTCTGTCATCTCATCACCCTCACTGACATGTTAAATCCATAACAGCGGAGATTTTGTCCTTTGGTTCTTTCCAAGAGATGTCATGCTTCAGGGTTCCAAAACCTGCAATCCCCAGTTTTGCAATCTGTGTATCTACATGTGCACTCTTTAACTAATGTGTTCTTATTGGACTGTCTTTCTTTAGTCTTCTTCATAAGTAGAATAGATTCTCTTCTATCTGACAGACAATTTATTGGAAGATACATATAGGTCCTAAGATCTGCAGATCGAAAATTCATTGTTCTGACATTTGGCAAGCAGTCTTCCCAGGAGTCCTTGGTTTTCCAGTCATTCTTATAAAATTCATGTTTCCTGTGTTTCCACAGAGTGGCATAAATCTAGCTAAGGCTGTTCTCTAATCAACACTTATTTGAATTGTGCAACTGGGCAATGTTTTATCACCCAGTAAAATTATATCTGTGGTCGATGATGTATTTATTCATGGGTGACCAGGATTGTATTATTTAAAACCCAAAATTATATCTATTATGAAAAAAGAACTAGCTCAGTGATTATGATCATTTGATTTCATTGAATTAAGTTTTACTACTTCCTTAAATCTGCTTTTTATCAATTTAGGTTTAAAAAAAACACCATCATTGTCAAAAATAAATCTCTTTCATTGCTTCCAAGTAGTTCTTAGAACAGTACTCCTGTCTTCTGTTGGTGCAGTTCCTGTCATGCAGCTGTGCTCAGATGTTGCTGCCTTGAAACCCATTCACTCTGACTTTCAATGAGCTGGACCTGTTCAAACAGGTTCTGTGGCTTCCAAGAAGGCTCCTAATGGTCCTAAGGTGATAAATGAGTTTGGAAGACTTGTAACCTGGGAGGTAGCATGTGAAATCCACTTGCTTTTTAACTTAGCTGAGAGCTGAGGAAGAATGCATTGTGTCCTGCCTCTGTTTCCATAGCAAGACTTGCATTTTGTGGGTTTGGTCAATTGATAATATTAGTCCTTCCTGTGCATTACTCAAAATGCAACCTTGAGTTGAACACATTCTCAAGCATGCTCCTTTGCAGGATCTGTTCCTCTAAAATGTTCAACTCAAAATCTAAAAACCACAAGGAAATTTGTGTATTTAAAAAAGTTCTATTGGCCTGGTCCTTTGGGCTGGGGCAGACATAGAATCGGTCTGCTCCTGTCCTGTGGAGATACTGAATTCCGAGTCATCCTAGAAGAGCCACGGCACTCAGAGCAGCCAGTAAGAACTCCATCTCACTCCCTAAGCCCCAGAGATACATCTGGGAGCCAGGGACATTCAGGACACAGCAGCTACCCAAACCCCGCCCCTCTGGAATTCCACTTCCCTTCTGCCCCTGCCTGGTCCTTTGGGCTGGAGCAGACACAGAGTCGGTCTGCTCCTGTCCTGTGGAGAAACTGAATCCTGAGTCACCAAGGAGCCACTGCACTCAGAGCAGAAGGATTTCCAGATCCAAGAAGTGGCCTGAGTCCCAGGAGTTCTTCCACCCAGGAGATTAGGAGCATAAGACCACAGAGACATCTGGACTCCGAGGAGCTCTGCAATAAGCAAGATAACTGGAAATACAGACTCCAGTCTTACACAGTGAGGGCAGGTACAACTAGAGTTACCCAGATGGCGAAAGGCAAGCACAAGAACATAAGCAACAGAAACCACAGTTTCTTGGCATTATCAGTACCCAGTTCTCCCAATATAGCAAGCCCTGAACACCCCATCACACCTGAAAAGCAGGATTCAGAATTAAAATCACTTCTCATGATGATGATAGAGGATTATAAGGAGGAATTAAGTAACTCCCTTAAAGAAATACAGGAGAGTACAAGTAAACAGATAGAAGCCCTTAAAGAGGAATCACAGAAATCCCTTAAAGAAATGCAAGAAAACACAAAGAAGGAATTAAACAAAAACATTCAGGATCTGAAACTGGAAATGCAGAAGATACGGTGGAAAATATTGACACAGTTGTCAAAGAAAATGCAAAATGCAAAAAACTCCTAACTCAAAACATCCAGGAAATCCAGGACACAATGAGAAGACCAAACGTAAGGATAATAGGTATAGATGAGAATGAAGAGTCCCAACTTAAAGGGACAGTAAATATCTTCAACAAAATTATTGAGGAAAACTTCCCTAACCTAAAGAACAAGATGCTCATAAACATACAAGAAGCCTACAGAACACCAAATAGACTAGACCAGAAAAGAAATAAATACCTCCTGCCACATAATAATCAAAACATCAGATGCACAAAACAAAGAAAAAATACTAAAAGCAATAAGGGAAAAAGGTCAAGTAACATATAAAGGCAGACCTATAAGAATTACACCAGACTTCTCACCAGAGACTATAAAAGCCAGAAGAGCCTGGACTGACATCATACAGACCCTAAGAGAACACAATTGCCAGCCCAGATTACTATACCCAGCAAATCTCTCAATCAATATAGATGGTGAAACCAAGATATTCCATGACAAAACCAAATTTGCACAATATCTTCCCACAAACCCAGCACTTCAAAGGATAATTGATGGAAAACGCCAACACAAGGAGGGAAACTACAACCTAGAAAAAGCAAGGAAGTAATCTTCCAACAACCCCAAAAGAAGATAACTATACAAACATAACTTTACCTCTAATAACAAAAATAACAGGAAGCCACAATCATTTTTCCTTAATATCTCTTAACATCAATGGTATCAATTCCCCAATAAAAAGACACAGACTAGCAGACTGGATACACAAACAAGACCAAGAATTTTGCTGCATACAAGAAACGCACCTCAGTGACAAAGACAGACACTACCTCAGAATAAAAGGGTGGAAAACAATTTTCCAAGCCAATGGTCCCAAGAAACAAGCTGGAGTAGCCATTCTAATATCAAATAAAATGGACTTTCATCAAAAATTAATCAAAAAAGGTAAGGAAGGACACTTCATACTCATCAAAGGAAAAATCTACCAAGGTGAACTCTCAATTCTGAACATCTATGCTCCAAATGCAAGGGAACCTACATACATAAAAGAAACTTTACTAAAGCTCAAAACACACATTACACCTCACACAATAATAGTAGGGGATTTAAACACCCCACTCTCAGCAATGGACAGATCATGGAAACAGAAAATAAACTGAGACACTTTGACGTTAACAGAAGTTATGAACCAAATGGACTTAACAGACATCTATAGAACATTTCATCCTAAAACAAAAGAATATACCTTTTTCTCAGCACCTCATGGTACCTTCTCCAAAATAAACCATATAATTAGTCACAAAAAAGGCCTCAACAGACACAAAAAGATTGAAATAATCCCATGCATCCTATCAGATCACCACTGACTGAGGCTGGTCTTTAATAATGACAAAACCAATGGAAAACCCACGTGCACTTGGAAATTGAACAACTCTCTACTCAATGATGACTTGGTCAAGGAAGAAATAAAGAAAGAAATAAAAGACTTTTTAGAATTCAATGAAAATGAGGACACATCATACCAAAACTTGTGGGACTCCATGAAGGCAGTAATAAGAGGAAAACTCATAGCTCTAAGTGCCTACAAAAAGAAACTGGAAAGAGCACACACTAACAACTTGGCTGCACAACTAAAAGCTCTAGAACAAAAAGAAGCAAATACACCCAGGAGGAGTAGAAGGCAGGAAATAATCAAATTCAGGACTGAAATCAACCAAGTAGAAACAGAAAGAACAATACAAAATATCAATAAAACCAGGAGCTGGTTCTTTGAGAAAATCAACAAGATAGATAAACCGTTAGCCAGATTAACCAGAGGGCACAGAGACAGTCTCCAAATTAATAAAATCAGAACTGAAAAGGGAGACATAACAACAGAAACTGAAGAAATTCAAAAAATCATCAGATCCTACTACAAAGGCCTATACTCAACAAAACTGGAAAACCTGGATGAAATGGACAATTTCCTAGACAGATACCAGATACCTAAGTTAAACCAGGAGCAGATAAACCATCTAAATAGTCCCATAACCCCTCAGGAAATAGCAGCAGTCATTAAAAGTCTCCCCACTAAAAAAGCCCAGGACCAGATGGTTTTAGTGCTGAATTCTATCAGACCTTCAAGGAAGACCTAATACCAATTCTCTTCAAACTATTCCACAAAATAGAGACAGAAGGAACACTACCCAATTCGTTCTATGAAGCTACAATTACACTCATACCCAAACCCCACAAGGACCCGACAAAGAGAACTTCAGACCAATCTCCCTTATGAACATCGATGCAAAAATACTTAATAAAATTCTAGCAAACCGAATCCAAGAACACATCAAAACAATCATCCATCATGATCACATAGGTTTTATCCCAGGAATGCAGGGATGGTTCAATATTCGGAAATCCATCAATGTAATCCACTATATAAACAAACTTAAAGAAAAAAACCACATGATCATCTCACTAGATGCTGAGAAAGCATTTGACAAAATTCAACATCCCTTCATGATAAAAGTCTTGGAAAGATCAGGAATTCAAGGCCCCTACCTAAACATAGTAAAAGCAATTTACAGCAAACCACTAGCCAACATCAAGCTAAATGGAGAGAAACTTGAAGCAATCCCACTAAGATCAGGGACTAGACAAGGCTGCCCACTCTCCCCCTACCTATTCAATACAGTACTGGAAGTCCTAGCCAGAGCAATTAGACAACAAAAAGAAGTCAAAGGGATACAAATAGGAAAGGAAGAAGTCAAAATATCGCTATTTGCAGATGATACGATAGTATACTTAAGTGACCCCCAAACTTCCACCAGAGAACTCCTAAACCTGATAAACAACTTCAGCAAAGTGGCTGGTTATAAAATCAACTCAAACAAATCAGTAGCCTTCCACTACATGAAAGATAAACAGACTGAAAAAGAAATTAGGGAAATGACACCTTTCACAATAGTTGCAAATAATATAAAATACCTTGGTGTAAATCTAACCAAGCAAGTGAAAGACCTGTATGACAAGAACTTCAAGTCTCTGAAGAAAGAAATTGAAGAAGATCTCAGAAGATGGAAAGATCTCCCATGCTCATGGATTGGCAGGATTAATATAATAAAAATGGCCATCTTGCCAAAAGCAATCTACAGATTCAATGCAATCCCCATTAAAATCCCAACTCAATTCTTCACAGAGTTAGAAAAGGAAATTCTCAAATTCATATGGAATAACAAAAAACCCAGGATAGCGAAAACTATTCTCAACAATAAAAGAACTTCTGGAGGAATCACCATCCCTGACCTCAAGCTGTACTACAGAGCAATAGTGATAAAAACTACCTGGTATTGGTACAGAGACAGGCAGGAAGATCAATGGAATAGAATTGAAGACCCAGAAATTAACACACACTCCTATGGTCACTTGATCTTTGACAAAGGAGCTAAAACTGTCCAGTGGAAAAAGGACAGAATTTTCAACAAATGGTGCTGGTTCAACTGGAGGACAACATGTAAAAGAATGAAAATTGATCCATTCTTATCCCCTTGTACAAAGCTCAAGTCTAAATGGATAAAGGACCTCCACATAAAACCAGATACACTGAAACTAATAGAAGAGAAGGTGGAGAAGAGCCTCGAATACTTGGGCACAGGGGAAAAGTTCCTGAACAGAACTCCAATGGCATATGCTCTAAGATCAAGAATTGACAAATGGGACTTCATAAAATTGCAAAGTTTCTGTAAGGCAAAAGACACTGTCAATAGGACAAAACGACAACCAACAAATTGGGAAAAGATCTTTACCAATCCTTCATCTGATAGAGGGCTAATATCCAATATATACAAAGAACTCAAGAAATTAGACTCCAGACAACCAAATTACCCTATTAAAAAATGGGGTATAGAGCTTAACAAAGAATTTTCAACGGAAGAAACTCAAATGGCCGAGAAGCACCTAAAGAAATGTTCAGCATCCTTAGTCGTCAGGGAAATGCAAATCAAAACAACTCTGAGATTCCATCTCACACCAGTCAGAATGGCTAAGATTAAAAACTCAGGTGATAGTAGATGCTGGCGAGGGTGTGGAGAAAGAGGAACACTCCTCCATTGTTGGTGGGACTGCAAGATGGTGCAACCACTTTGGAAATCAGTGTGGCGGTTCCTCAGAAAATTGGACATAGCATTACCTGAGGATCCAGCTATACCACTCCTAGGCATATACCCAGAAGATGCTCGAACATATAACAAGGACATATGCTCAACTATGTTCATAGCAGCCTTGTTTATAATAGCCAGGAGCTGGAAAGAACCCAGATGTCCTTCAACTGAGGAATGGATTCAAAAAAAATGTGGTATATTTACACAATGGAGTATTACTCAGCTATTAAAAACAATGAATTCGAGAGGTTCCTAGGTAAATGGATGGAACTAGAAATTATCATCCTGAGTGAGGTAAGCCAATCACAAAAGAACACACATGGTATTCACTCACTGATTATTGGATATTAGCCCAGAACCTTGAAATGCCCAAGATGCAACTCACAGGCCACATGAAGCTCATAAAGAAGGAAGACCAAGTGGGGGTGATTCGGTCCTTCTTAGAAGGAGCAACAAAATACTCAAGGGAGCAAATATGGAGACAAAGTGAGGGACAGAAACTGAAGGAGGGGTCATCTGAAGACCACTCCACCTGAGTATCTATCCCATGTGCAGTCACCAAAGGTAGATGCTGATATGGAAGTCAGGAAGTGCATGCTGATAAGAGCCTGATATGGATATCTCCTCAGAGGTCTTCAAGAGTCTGACATACTCAGAGGCAGATGCTCACAACTAGCCATTGAACTGATCATGGGATTCTCAATAGAGGAGTTAGAGTGAAGACTGAAGGAGCTGAAAGGATTTGCGGCACCAGAAGGAGAGCAACAATACCAACCAACCACAGTTCCCAGGGTCTAAACCACCAGCCTGGGAGCACTTAGGGAGGGATCCAGCGCTTCAGTTGAATATGTAAGAGTGGAGGGCCCTGCTGGGCATAGGTGGAAGAAGAGAACCTTGACCTCATGAAGGCTGGATGCCCCAGGGGGTGGGAATTTTGAGGGTGGGGAGGTGCGAGTGGGGGGTAGATAGAGGTTACATCCACAGAGAAGAAGGAGGAGGGGTAAGGGGATTGGGGGTTCCTGGGTGGGTGGGGGATGGGGTAAGGGGACAACATAAGAAATGTAAATAAAACATCCAATAAAAAAAAAGTTCTATTAATTGCAAGGAAATAGATATGACTTTGGAGTATCATACTGAGCAAATTAAGCCAGTTTCTAAAAGAATATACTGGGTGTTTTCTCTTCTTTATGGGTTTTAGATTTTTTTTTTTGGTGTTTAGAAAAACAATTTATTAATTTTTTACACTCCAATCATTGACCCTCCCACAGTTACTCATCCCATTCTTCCTCCCTTCTGTCTCCAAGAGCATGTCCCTCAGGCCCTGCCAGACCTCTCCACTGTCTGGAACCTCAAGTCTCTCAAGGGTCAGGCACACCTCCCAGTGAGGTCAGACCAGGCAGTCCTCTGCTGTATATGTGACTGGAGTCTCAGACCAGCTAGTGTATGCTGACTCGTTTGGTGGCTCAATGTCTGAGAGTTCTCAGGGATCTGGGTTAGTTGAGACTACAGGTCTTTCCATAGGGTCACCCTCATCCTCAGCTTCTTCCAGCCTTTCCCTAATTTAACCACAGGGGTTCCCTGACTTCAGTCCAACAGTTGGTTGTAAGTATCTGCAAGTGTCTCAGTCAGCTGTTTGTTGGGACTCTCAGAGGACAGCCATGGTATGTTCCTCTCTATAAGCATACCATAGTGTTACTAATAGTGTCAAGCTTTGGAGCCTCCACTTGAGATGGATTCCAAGTTGGGATGGTTTCCCTTAATCTCTTCTCCATTTTTGTTCCTGCAGTTATTTTAGACTGGAACAATTCTGGATCAGAGTTTTTGGCTGTGGGATGACAACCCCATCCCTCCACTTGATGCCCTGTCTTTCTACTGGAGACAGACTCTACAAGTTCCCTCTCCTCACTGTTGGGCATTTCATCTAAGGACCCTCCCTTTGAGTTCTGAGAATCTCTCACCTCACAGGTCACTGATACTTTTTCGAAGGTACTATCTAGCTGGCCCTCAGGGATTCTCTTCTGTCTCTATCCCCATACCTGATAATGTTCCCCTTTTTTCATCCCCCTCTCCTCTTCTACCCAGATCCCTCTTTCCCTTTGCCTCCCATGATTGCTTTCTTCTCCCACTCAAGTGGGATTGAAGCATCCACACTGGGACCCTTTGGCTTATTAACCTTCTTGAGTTCTGTGGATTTATATCCTAGGTATCCTATAAATTTTTTGGCTAATATCTACTTATTAGTGAGTACATGCATGTCCACTGGGATCTGAGCTACCATACTCAGCATAATGTTTTCTAGTTCCATGCATTTGCCTTCAAAACTCAGGATGTCCTCGTACTTTTTTTTTAATCAAATCATAATTTTTACTTATTCACACAGGTGTTATAAACACAAAAAGGCAGGACGTGGGGAAGGGGATGACACTGGAGCATGGGTGTTCAGGAAGAGTATAGATATCTTTCAGAACAGGGTATCGGCTGAGTGAAGGTTCAGGGGACAGGTCACTGTGACTTTGTCTATGATTCACTTGTCCTTATCTAAGTTGGTATTATCCGCCAAGGCTACCTATTTACAAGGTCTATGACTACTCAGGCTGGTAAATTTCCACAAAAGCTGCCTATTTACAGTAGCTTATAGCCCTCTGTTTCAATCTTTTTCCACAGAGACCCAAGACTTGGTGTTAGTATACATGTATGACAGGCCTATTGCTGATTTTAGGCCTATGGCTGATTTTAGGCCTTCAGTGGGTAAGCAGGGCTGCTCCTGACGTCTCCTCCCTTCTCTAAGTATAAAAGGGTTGTGGCAATTCTAATCTTGTGAAGGCGGGGATAGAGGCCTGACCTCCAGTATTTGAAGGGGACTTTGTAATGGCTCCGGTGCCCCTGTTGTTGTCCAGTGAGGCATGAGGGCCATACTCATCCCAGTGTCTTTTTCCTGGAGAGGGGATACTTTTGACATCAATCCCTATGCAGTCAGGCTTGTCCCTCAGGGAACCCAGAGAGATATTTCTAACTATTAATTATTTTCCCTTGCAGTGCTTAGCCTCACAGCCTAAGCAAGAATTCAGATCGTCTGTCAGAGAGGGTGTTCTGGGTGGCCCCTCTCTGCTTGGTCTAGGTGCAGAAGTCCCCTCTTTTAGGTTGGGTGGAGATAGGTTTTGGGAATACCCTGGATAGAGTAACAACCTCATCTTGAGTCTCGTGGTCCTCCATAGCTAACTTATTTATCTGTTGTTTCACAAAGTTAGTCAGTCTATTTAAGGCCCATGGACCAAAAGAAATAAGCAAAAATAATCCAATTAATGGTCCCAAGATTGGAGGAAGTAGGATTGACAACCATGGAGAGGTTGAAAGCCAATTCTTATACCAGCTCTCATCTTTCTCTTTCTCTCTCTGTCTTTTCTCAGGTCCTTCTCTGACCTTTTTCATGCTCTCTTTAACCATTCTTGTCTTGTCTATGTAAAGGCAACATTCTTCTTTAAGGGATGTACACAGTAAAGAGCTGTATACAATCTTTTCTATTGTAAAAGAGTAAATCAAGTCCAATAAAGTCCTTTGAAATTTTGGGAGGTCTCTTCAGACAGCGAAACGAGGGATTTCTTCAGATTAGTGATGTCAATCTCTAGCTGTTTGATGTTCTTGTCAATGGCCCGTCGAAGGTCTGAGTAGTATAAGGTCAGAGGCCACCATCTGGATTAGAACTTCTAACAGCAGACATCATGGGTGATTCATTCTTACCTGGAAAGGAAAAAGAAGGGAGTTCTCAGGGAGATTTCTCTTCCCTGGATGGAAATTGTTATTCATCGTATTTATGGTTGGGCCTGGCTTTGTGGGGGTATCTATTTCATTAATCTTTTTGGTAGCCATTTAGCTGTGCCTTCTGTGGTATTAAACAGGCATATCAATCCTCGGCCCCATAAGAGAACTGGGTCTGGGCCATGGTAAGAGGGTCCTTCCATATAACTGTGGGATAGTTTTTATTGGTCTCAGTGATGTCAGAGGCAGTCAGCAGCAGATTTGCCATGAGCTTTCAGGTTTAGAGAGTTAAAAATGAACAAGGCATGATGGAGAGTATTTCAGAGGACTCCTTCTGGGGGTGTACCGTTCCCCCTCTTTTGTTTTTAAAGCCAATTTTTCAGAGTTCTTGTAAAATCAGGGCAGATACTCCAGCAGCCACTCCTTCCATACTCAGAGAGTCATGAAGACACTATTTAAAGAAATATAAATCTATATTAATAATCTCTTTTATCAAAGGACTGTTATAGAACAGCCAGCAACTAATCAGACTATATACCAATTAATAATAGCTTCTACTTTTTGTGAGATTACTCCTTTTTTGTCAATTAATTGTTGAGGGAAATTAGGATTTACATCTCTTTTGAGAATAGTAAACAGAGACTTAAATTCTTTTGTGGAGAGCTTAAAATAAGATCTTTGCCAATTAGCATCTCCTAGAAACTTTTGAAAATAATTAAAATAATTTGAAATAAGTAAACTATCTTTTTTCCAGACCCATTATCTATTTTTTATTGTATATTTTACATATTTACCTTTCAATTTTATCTCTTCTCCCATTCTCCCCCAAGACCCCTTATCCCATACCCCCTCCTCCTATTTTTATGAGGGTGTGCTCCGAACATCCTCCCAGTCCCATCTCCCTGCTCTTGAATTCCCCAACACTAGAGAATCCAAACTTTCGGGGACCATGACCCTCCACTTACATTGATGTCTGACAAAAACCCAGAGGAAGAGCGTGGACCATAGCACCCACACTTTGGTATTCCTTCTTCTTCTTCTTGAGTTTCGTGTGGCATATGCGTTGTGTCTTAGGTATTGTGAGCTTTTGGGCTAATATCCACTTATCAGTGAGTGCATACCATGTGTATTCTTTTGAGATTGGGTCACCTTACTCAGGATGTCTTCGTTCTTAATAGATGAATCATATTCCATTGTGAAAATTAACCACATTTTATGTATCTGTTCTTTCATTGTGGAACATGTGGGTTGTTTCCAGCTTCTGGCTATCAAAGATAGAGCTATAGTGGAGCATGTGCCCCTGTGGTATGATGGAGCATCTTTTGGGTATATGCCCAAGAATGGTATAGCTGAGTCTTCATCTATATCTATTTCCAATTTTCTGATAAACCTCCAAATTAATTTCCAGAGTGGTTGTACCAGTTTGTAATACCACCAACAATGGAGGAGTGTTCCTCTTGCTCCACATCATCACCAACATGTCTTGTCACCAGAATTTTTTATCTTCGCCATTCTGACTGGTGTGAGGTGAAATCTCAGGGTTGTTTGTATTTACATTTCCCTGATCACTAAGGACTTTGAGCATTTTTTTAAGTGCTTCTCAGTCATTTGAGATTCCTCTGTTGTGAATTATCTGTTTAGTTCTATACCCCATTTTTGTCTTTTTATTTTTTTTGGAGGTTAGCTTCTTAAGATCTTAATATATATATATATATTAGATATGAGCCCTCTACCAGGGTAGTAAAGGTTTTTTTCTCAAACTGTAGGTTGCCAATTTATCCTATAAACTTTACCTTACAGAAGCTTTCCCATTTCATGAGGTCTCATTTATCAACTCTTGATCTTAGAGCCTGAACCATTGGAATTCTTGTGCCAATGAGTTTGAGGCTCTTTCACACTTTCTCTTCTATTAGATTCAATGTATCTGGTTTTATGTTGAGGTCTTTGATCCACTTGGACTTGAATTTTGTGCAAGGTAACAAATATGGATCTATTTTCATTTTTCTACACACTGACTGCCAGTTAGACCAGCACCATTTATTGAAGATGCTTTCTTTTTGCCCATTATATATTTTTTGCTTCTTTGTCAAAGATCAAGTGTCAAAAAGTGTGTGGGTTTATTTCTGGGTTTTGAATTATATTCCATTGATTGACCTGTCTCCCTCACTACCAATACCATGCAGTTTTATCACTATTGTTCTGTAATACAGTTGAGGTCAGGGAAGGAGATTCCCTGAGAAATTCTTTTATTGTTAAGAGTTGTTTTTGATATCCTGTTTTTTTTCATATGAAATTGAGAATTGCTCTTTCCATGTCTGTGAAGAATTGTGTTGTAATTTTGATGGGGACTGAATTGATTCTGTAGATTATTTTTGGTAGGATGGCCATTTTTACTGTTAATCCTACTAATCCATGGGCATGGGAGTTCTCTCCATTTTCTGATGTTGTCTTCAATTTCTTTTTTTGAGAGACTTGAAGTTCTTGTTATATAGATCTTTCATTTGTTTGGGTAGAGTTACCCCAAGATATTTTATATTATTTGTGACTATTGTGAAAGGTGTTGTTTCCCTATTTCCATTCTCAGCCCATTTATCATCTGTATAAAGGAAGAGTACTGATTTGTTTGAGTAAATTTCATATCCAGCCACTTTACTGAAGTTTTTATCAGCTGTAAGAGTTCTCTGGTAGATTTTTTGGGTCACTTATGTATATTATCATATCATCTGTAAATAATGATAACTTTACTTCTTCGCCAACTTGAATCTCCCTGATCTCTCTTTGTCATCTTATTGTTCTAGCTAGAACTTTAAGTACTATGTTGAATAGATACACAGAGAGTGGGCAGCCTTGTCTTGTCCCTGATATTAGTGGGATTGCTTCAAGTATTTCTTCATTTAATTTGATATTGGCTGTTTGTTTGCTGTATATTGCTTTTACTATATTTAGGCATGAGCACTGAGTTCCTGATCTCTCTAATACTTTTAACATTAAGGAGTGTTGTATTATGTCAAATGCTTTTTCATCATCTAATGAGGTGATCATGTAATTCTTACTCTTTACATTTTGTTATATAGTGGATTATGTTAATGGATTTTTGTATATTGAACTAACCTTGCATCCCTGGGATGAAGCCTACTTTATCATGGTGAATGATGGTTTTGATGTGTTCTTGGATGCGGCTTGCTAGAATTTTATTGAGTATTTCTGCATTGATATTCATAAAGGAAATTGATCTGAAGTTCTCTTTCTTTGTTGGGTATATGTGTGTTTTAGGTATAAATTGTGGCTTCATAGAATGAATTAGGTAGTGTCTCTTCTGTTTCTACTTTATGGAATAGCTTGAGGAGTGTTGGTATTACTTCTTCTTTAAAGATCTGGTAGAAATGATACTGTTTAGATTGTTTACTTGCTCTTGATTTAACTTTGGTACATGTTTGGTACATTTCTGAGCCCTATAGTTAGTTTAGCTAGGGGTTTATCTATCATGTTGATTTTTCAAAGAACCAGCATTTGGTTTTGTTGATTCTTTGTATAGTTCTCCTTGTTTCTATTTGGTTGATTTCTGCCCTGAGTTTGACTACTTCTTGCCATCTACTCCTCTTGGGTATGTTTGTTTCTTTTCGTTCTAGGGCTTTTAGTTATGCTGTTAAGTTGCTAGTATAGGATCTTTCCAATTTCTTATGAGGGCACTTAGTGCTGTGACTTTTCCTCTTAGCTTGGCTTTCATTGTGTCTCATATGTTTAGTTATGTTGTCATCATTTTCAATGAATTCCACGAAGTCTTTAATTTCTTTCTATATTTCTTCCCTGACCAAATTATCATTGAGTAGACACTTGTTGAGTTTTCATGGGTATATGGGTTTTCTGTTGTTTTTACTGTTATTGAAGACCAGCCTTAGGCAATGGTGATCTGTCAGGATGCATGGGATTATTTCAATCTTCTTGTATCTGTTGAGACTTGTTTTGTAGTCAATTTTGGAGAAGGTATCCTGAAGGGCTGAGAAGAAGGTGTATTCTTTATTTTAGGCTAAAATGTTCTGAAATATCTGATAAATCTATTTGGTTCATAACCTCTATTAGTTTTACCATGTCTCTGTTTAGTTTTTGTTTCAATATCCTGTCCACTGGTGAGAGTGGGGTGGTGTGCTTAGAGCTTTAGTAAAGCTTCTTTAATGAATGTTGGTACCCTAGTATTTGGGGCATAGATTTTCAGAATTGCAACTTTCTCTTGGTAGATTTTTTTCCTTTGATGAATATGAAGTGCCCTTCCCCATCTCACTTGAAAACTTTTGGTTGAAGGTCTATTTTATTGGACATTAGAATGGCAATTCCAGCTTGTTTGTTGAAAGACTTTTTCCAGCCTTTTTCTCTGAGGTAGTGCCTGTCTTTGTCATTGAGGTGTGTTTCTTGAATGCAGCAAAATACTGGATCCTGCTTGCATATTCAGTCTGTTAGCTTGTATCTTTTACTGGGGAATTGAGTCTGTTGTTATTGAGAGGTATTAAAAACAGATAATTGTTAGTTCCTGTTATGTTTGATGTTGTAGGTGGCATTATGTGTATGTGATTCCCTTCTTTAAGTTTTATTGTGAGATAATTAATTTCTTGATTTTTATTTGGTGTAGGTACCCTCCTTATGTTTGAGTTTTCCTTCTAGAATCCTCTGTAGGTTTGGATAGATAGATAGATATTGTTTAAATTAGTTTTTTTTATGGAATATATTTGTTTCTCCATTGATGATGACTGAGAGTTTTGCATTGTATAGTAGGGCTGACATTTGTGTTCTCTTAGAGTCTGTAGGACCTTTTTTCCAGATTCTTCTTGTTTTAGGGTCTCTGTTGAGAATTCTCATGAAATTCTGATGAGTCTGCTTTTATATGTTACTTGGCCTTTTTCTTTTACAGCTTTTATATTCTTTCTTTGTTCTGTGCTCATTTCTGTGTTCATTTACTGTTTTGTTTATTATGTGACAGGATAGACAAGATAATTTTTTTCTTGTCCACTCTATTTGGTGTTCTATAGGTTTATTGTACGTTTATGGCCATCTCTTTCTTTAGGTTGGGGAAGTTTTCTTCTATGATTTTGTTGAAGATGTTTTCTGGTCCTTTGATCTGGGAATTTTAGCTCTCTTCTATTCCTATTATTCTTAAATTTTTTCTTTTCATTGTGTTCTGGATTTCCTGGATGTTTTGGGTTAGGATATTTTTATGTTTTCTTTTTATTTTCTTTAACCATTGTGTCAATATCTTTTAGGGTATCTTCTATGCCTAAGATTCTCTCTTTTATCTCTTGTATTCCGTTGTTGTTGCTCGAATCTGTAGCTCCTAATCTTTTTCCTAGGTTTTCCATTTCCAGGGTTGCCTCCGTTTGTGATTTCTTTATTGTTTACTTCAATTTTTAACTCTTGGACCACTTTGTTTAATTCCTTTACCTATTTGATTATATTTTCCTGTAGTTTTAAAGGGATTTATTTGTTTCCTCTTTAAAGGCTTCCACCTGTTTGCCTGTGTTTCTCTGTATTTCTTTCAGAGAGTTATTTATATTCTGTAAAAAAACTTTGTTATCTTCATGAGATAGGATTTTAGGTCAGAATCATTGTTTTCAGGTGTGTTGTTGTATCCATGGTTTGCTGTGGTGAAAGAACTAGATTTTGATGGTGCCAAATTATATGACTTCTGCAGCTTATGGTCTTGCATTTTCCTCTCACCATCTACTTATCTCTGGTATTAACTGGCCTGTGTACCTCAATCTGGATCCTGCCTCCTGTGTCCCTGGGTTACTGCAGGTCTCATGGGAGACCTGTGGCCCTGGCTGCAGCAGATCTTTTGGGAGGCCTCAGACTCTGGAGTCTGTTGCCCTGGGTACAACAGATCTCCTGGGAGGCCTTTAGACTGTGGGGTCTTCAGAGGAGCAGACACACTGATGATCTGCCCAAGCAGAAGGCTAAGGCCAGAAAGGAAGTAGAGTTCAAGCAGAGATAATCAGTCCTGAGTCCACTGAGATTATGGGGGGGGGGGTCCCAGCTGCTGTAGTTATTTGAGAGGGTCCATTACCTGTCACCCTTGGTGCAACAGATCTCCTGGGAGACCTTCAGACTGTGGGATCTTCAGAGAGTCAGACACACTGATGATCTATCCCAATTGAAGGCACAGACCTGGTTCTTAGATTTTATATAGGTAAATAAAATGATGAGCAGTGTTGAAGTAGAAGTGAAATTGTCTAGGATAACAAAGGAAACTAATGGGTGTGAGAGGATATAGTGATATGTAAAAGGTATACCCCTCCCCCCATAGACTTATGTGTTTCAATTCATGGCCCATAGGGAGTGGCACTATTAGGAAGTGTGGCCTTGTTAGAGTAAGTCTAGTTTTGTTGAAGTGGGTGTGTCCTTTTTGGAGGAAGTGTGTCAATGTGTGGGTAGACTTTGAGGTCTCCTATGCTAGGGCCGTACCCAGTGTGCCACGCAGCCTCCTTTTGCCACTTGCAGATCAAGATATAGAACTCTCATCTCTTTCTCCAGCACTCTGTCTCCCTGCATTCTGCTATGTTTCCTACTGTGACAATAACCTCTGAAACTATATGCTAACACCAAATTAATTGTTTTTCTTTGTAGGAGATGTGGTGGTCATGGTGTCTCTTCACAGCAAAAAACAAAAAAAAACAAAAAAAACCCAACAACAACAAAAAAACCTCTTAGTCATGGGGGTAAGAAAGCAAATGGTAAGAGCAGGTAAAATGAAATGTGTTCAATATACCATGTATGCTCATGTAAAGATGACCTATGCCACATGTACAGTGAAAAAAGTTAAATCTCTTTCAGATTAAATAGGTGCATTGGAATTCAGTCTTCGATAATCATTTAAGGCACCAAATTTTAAAAACTTGTAAATGGTAATCAATGACAATACCAAAACTCTATGAAATAGCAAATACATATAATGTCTGCTATGTGTTCACCCTTCCATGAAATACAAGTAAGAGCAACACATAGACTATACCTTGGGGAAACAATAAGCCAGTCTATCCCCAGTTCAATGAGATACTCTTTCTCAAGAAAGTAAGGCTGAATCTGGCAAAGTAGAACTTTGCTGTCCTCCTCTGGCCTCCATGTGTAGACATATGTATGTACATCCATCCACACAGACATGTGTGTTTACCACAAAGAGGAGAGGTGCGTATTACATTGGTGTTTATAAATAATGAACAAATAATGAGATAATGAATGTTATAAAATATTTCATGAACTTCAGACATTGCCTCCTGATGGGGACCCATGGCAGGGAAGTGAATCCACAAAGAGATGAGAATAAAAACATAGTTCTTATGACTTTTTCAACCTGCATCAGACTTTAGGGAGTCTATGGTCAGGCAGTTCATTGTTGGTAAATTTTAAACACAGCACAATTTGGGAAAGAATTTCAGGCAATAATCATTCAATTCTGGGTTCACAATAAAGCTTAAGGTGTGACTATGTAGAAAGTCCTGTACAAAATACATGTGACCATTAGGTTGGGTTCTATAGATAAAAGACCTAGAATCTAATGTGGTCTCTGACAGATAGCATAGAGATCAGCAGGTGTTAAAGTACAAGTGATATCTCTCCTAAGGATGTGTAACAGAAAGAGAAGAGTCTGCAATAATTATTCTGGGGAATTTGGGTGAGGTCTGCCTCCAAATATAGAAGAAAAAAAAGTCACCTGCTCATTAACAAAATCTACTCCACCTTCTGTGTTGGCAGTTATTTTATCTCCTCCATTAGGAAGAGGCCCCTGTGTGTCTAACATCCCTGGTTTCCCTAGTGATCTGTGATCACAAGGACCTTTGTGCCCCCAACATCTCCTCCTTTACAATGTTTCTAAGGAAAAAAACAGTGGCTGTAGTAGTGGACATGGCAGAATTCATTGCCTCCATGATTATTCTAATTAGTATAGGCAAGCACAAAAGAATTATAAGACTAGATAACAGAAGACCAAGGAAAGGGGAAATCCATCCTCAGTTTACCCACCTCTTAATTACCACGAATACTTCTGCTGTAATCAAATGAGTATAATACTGTCAATTCCACACAAATCTGTGTAAACAACCCTTAGCATGACGATCAATATCATACAATCTCCTGTCACAGGTGTGTCTTTTATCCCTCCTGACAAAAGGCATTTGGATTCTGCATTGCTGAGAATTAACATGCAGTACAGTCATTAGCATAACATCATTTTGAGTTTAGTCTTTGCTGTTTTCCCAAAGTCTCAGCTTGATAAGTTAAAGTCCTAATGTCTCCCTGAGTTTTCAGCTTACTCTTCCTCTTTGGGGTGTTTCTTTTCGATTGATTTTTTTATCTACCTTCAGATGTTTCATTGGTTCAGTGGTCTCCAGATGTCCTGTTTGGATGCATCTGATTAGGAGTTTTCTGGGACTTAGTTCATTTTCTGGGATACATAAGTATAACCTCATCCAAATAGTAACATTGGGTCTTTTTCTTGATTGATTTCTAGATCATTTCATTTAACATATATTTCAGATTGCATCTCCTTTATAACAAAATGCATTTGAAGAGCAGAAAAGGCATTATCTGTAGCGACAATTTTTGGAGTTTCAGTTTCTTTGAAAAACAAGGAAGTATGGGAATGTACTTTCATTTTAATCCAAGTGTGGAATATAGGACTGCTTCAGATCATTGACAGAAGCTATGATCTGCCCTGTGCTCTAGCAGGAAGTAGTCTATTGATAATTGATGAATTAATACTCCATCAGTATGATGAATATTACTCTGGCAAAATGAGCCAATTCAAGCCAGATTAAAGTATATAAAGGTAAGCTTATGAGTGGCTTCCCTAGCCCCAAGGAAGAAAGCTAGGGATGTTGCCATGGGGAAGGAGACAGAGGCAGGGCAAAGAGAAAGAAAATACAGGGAGAGAGAGAGAGAGAGAGAGAGAGAGAGAGAGAGAGAGAGAGAGGGAGGGAGGGAGGGAGGGAGGGAGGGAGGGAGGGAGGGAGGGAGGGAGAAAGAGAAAGAGAGAGGGAGAGGAGAGACAAAAATGTCTGGATTTTATAAGAAAATGCCTCTGAAAGAGGGGAAGCCAAGCACCTGCCTAGAAAGTTCAGAGTAGAGGACAGGGTATGCAAGGTAGTGACTGAGTGACACAGGGAGAACCTGGAGGCCAGGTTCACTTTGTTATGTTAAGTATGCATTTCAGCTGTTTGTCCTAGATCTGATTCCCATCATCTCAGCCTTTTGTTGATAATAAATGAATAAGGGGAAATGAAAATAGTGACTACTTTCTGCTAAAGCTAGGGATGACATCATCTTCGCAGATCCTAAGAAAACTGGGATGCTGGTCAAGTCCTGGGATAGCTGGTTGTTTCACTGTTGTCCAGGGCATTGAGCTATCTGGGAATAGGAGTGTGCAGGTCCAGTTATAACAGTCTGTGTGGCTGGATCAGAGCACCTGTGGGTAACTGCTTTGGCACTGTCCCAGATGCATACTTTGAATAAACATGTGGTCTTAGCAGGATACTGGAGCAGAAGCATAAAGTGGCAGAAGATAAAGTTAAGTAACTTAGGTAGAAAATTGTTTTCTTGGGTGTACATTTGAAACTTTTAGGACCATGGTCTTGGTAGTTAGAGAAGGAGGAGTCCCAGGACCAGGGAAAGAGGAGTAAGTCCCCACCCTCATAAATAGGCAGATGGGAAGAGAAACAGGCTGTTGATTGGCGTTACTCATCTAGAGTCCACTTGATGTGTGAGAGGTGGATTCAAGTAGATTCCCTGAAGCTTATAAAAATCTTTTATGTTTACAAAAAGAGATAAATTTTACAAATGTCAGTATTACCCCTATTTAATGTTAAAGCTCTGAACTTTGAATTCTCAATACAACAGTAGGACAGCGAGGGAAAGAAATATGAATCATTTTCATTCCTCCCATGTACCTTAAGCCACTTCTCTATCATCAATCAAGTTTTTCACATCCTCTACCATTCATAATTTACATTTACCAACCTCACAACCCCTCCCTAGACACTCAAACACATTCTTAGATCCTCAAACACTTTCCTAGAAGCTTTCATATTCTCAGAACTTACATAAACTTTAACCTTTATGCTTTCTCCTGTCAAACAGTGATGGTTTGAATATATTTGGCCCAAGGATTGGCACCATTAGGAGCTGTGGCCTTGTTGGAATAGGCAGGACCTTGTTGGAGGAAGTGTCTCATTGTGGGTATGGGCTTTAAGACCCTCATTCTGGAAGTCTATCTTCTCCTAGCTGCCTTTGGAACAAGAGGTATAACTCTCAGCTCCTTTAACCTCCTGCCTGCCTGGATGTTGCCGTGATTTCACCTTGATGATTACAGACTGAGACTCTGAACCTGTAAGCCAGTCCCAGTTAAATGAGTTGCATTAGTCACAGTGTCTGTTCAAAGAAGTGAAACCCTAACTAAGACACCAATTATTCACCATGAGACCCAGGTGGTTGATCACTGGGAGCAGTTATTGTAAAGTGAATTCCTTTAGATAAAGGAATAGTAAAAAGTTACTTCTTTCACGAGTCTTCAAAACCCTTAGAGACTTGAGAAGGATAAATTTTACCAGTAAGCAGGACATATAATCCAAATGGCCTATGTATTAATTAAAATGACAATCCATCACCTAGATGGTTTCCCCACAAGGTTTCAGAGGTGTTGATGTCTTAGTTGGGGACACAGGGCCCAAGATAGTATCAGTCTTCAGCTGCCAGGCCCAGCAAATCTGAGAGGCCTTCTTGTGGAGCAGGAACTTGGATTACTGTCCTTGAGGTAGATCTGGTATCATATTTGTCCACAGTTTGTGCAGGTTCCTGGAAGCAGGAAATAAATTGGGGCAGTATGCCCATTTGTTATCGTACCACAATCTAGGTGAAGTCCTTTGTCATTGTGCCTATATCTTCTTGGAGACCTAGTAGGAAGTCACTGTTAGAATTTGGCAGTCTGTTTTTGGTAAGTTTAAGCATCTTAGATGCCATATTCAGCATGTCTTTAAAGTGCCTGAGGACAATTATGCTCAGATTGTGGAGTTCCAAAACACCACCAAGGAAACAATTTCGATGCAAGTCACACAAGGGCCTTTTATTACAAGCTCCAGCAAGGACTCTAACCATCACCAACCCCGTGGATCAGAAATAAGAGCCCTGATATCAGGGGAAATAGAGCTTTTGTAGGGAATGTGGCAGAGTCAGTAATTTTCCATATAAGTAGGCTTCTGATTGTTTAATGTTTCAAACTTAGTTTTGTGCCACAAACAGGAATGACCAGTTACAGAGTGGTTACAAAGGTCATCCCTCATGACTGTTGAGTCATTTATCAGCAAAGACACCTGGCCTCCTTAGAAAAACACAGATTTCTCCTGATTGGCTGTTGCTATGGGAGATGGCCATGATCTCTTGCTCAGGCCTTGCCTATGGTTTTTTCCTGAGACTAGGAAGCTGGATGGGTCTGCGGTTGTTACATATAGGGGCCTGCATTCAAAATGGAGTGGTTGCCTAGATCACACAAGGATCATCTATCTATCTAAAATATATTAGATATATCTAATTTATTTAGATATTAGATATATCTAAAGTATATAGATAAATTTTGCTTGTTTCTAGTCACCCATCCTAGGCTTTACCTTGGAAACTTATATATGGGTAAAAAAGGCTTGAGATTATCTGCTTTAAACTGTACCTGTAATATTAAAATGAAGTACACTCTAAGAGCGAAGATGTACAGCATAACCCTAATTTTCAGAAGATAAAAAACAAGTTCTAATTGGTGTAAATAATTTAACTGTCTCCAAGATCAATACCAAGTAAGTTAATATTATGTTACAAAGTATTGCTGTCAGTGCCACTAAGCAAGGTACATTGCTGTTTTTCTCCCTTTTCTTCTCCCTATATTCTATTTCAAAAAAAGGTTGGGAGAGTGGCTATACAATTGCAGGTGAAAATGAGGGGATCTGAGAAAAATAGCTGAGCTGGGAAAACTGAAGGATTCACTCTGCTATGTGTTTTTGAAAAGGTTGCAGAGTTTGCTGAGCAAATGGTACACTTGCAGATGGTAGAGGTGGGGAGCACCAGGAAAGGGAGAACAGAAAGGCTCAGTCCAGCTGACTGACCAAGAAAGCTGGGGTTTCTCACAGAAGAAAAGAGAAAAAGAAACTATGCCAGAAGGCAGTTGGGTCAAGGAAAAACTGAAAAAATAGGAGGACATTTAGAGAGAAAGGGTTAATCTCAAACCAACTGGACTACTACAGTAGGAGGGGAACAGTCTAGGGTAAGTAAATCACCATTGGTTTTCCCAGTGGTCACACAAGGTCTCTGATATCAAAATGCCTGATGCCTCAATTGTAGGAAATATGGTTATTTGCAGAAAGACTATGGCCAAACTGCAGAAGGTCTTAGATCTCAAAATGCCAGAAGCATTAACTGTGAGATATATGGTACTTTCTGCCAGAAAGGTGACCAAGACATCTCTAAGGGCAATGTTTTTTTTTTCTTCTAAATGTAAAACAGAAAGAAAGTCTAGGCTTCCAGGGGTGTGCAGGCAATACGACAAGGGTTGCCACTGAACCAATAAGAATGTATGTCCAAGAGAGATATCCAAGACAATTTCTTACCATCAGGAGCCATCCTTAGAGGCCTGGCTCAGCCCTGCCCCTGTCCCCCACCCCATAGCAAAATTTATGAGCCATTTTAATCAAGGAACAACAGCAACTTAGACACACTGGGTTATAGAAAAACCTGTGGAATTAATGCAGCCTATATACTATTAGGATATATCAACATCAGAATGGAAGAAGAAATTAGATATCCTGACAATGAAGATCAAATTTGCCCCAAAGTACTCTATGCCCCTAATCAACAGGAAACAGTCTAATGATAAATTGCCCACTTTCTGACCCTGAAGTTATTCAAGGAATCTCTTTCCTTTCATTTCTATCCTTTTTCCTCTCCTATCTAGTGCTAGGAGGTTTAAAAATTAGAAAAAATAAATGTGGTGGAGAAGAGTGGAAGAAAGGAGAACTCACTAAATAGCCAAAGATTAGTTATGATTATCCTTTAAGATGAAAATTTTGATTTAAAAGTTTAAAGTTAGCCATCCCATAGCTGCAAAACCAAAAGAAGAGAAGGACACATAGACACAGACATACATATGCATGCACACACACTCACATAACTACCACCACAGTCAAAATAATAAGAGTAAACAATCATTGGTCATTATTTTTTAAAGATTTATTTATTTATTTATTTATTTTATGTATATGAGTACACCATTGCTCTCTTCAGACACACCAGAAGAGGGCATCAGGTCCCATTACAGATGGTTGTGAGCCACCATGTGGTTGCTGGGAATTGAACTCAGGACCTCTGAAAGAGCAGTCAATGATCTTAACTGCTGAGCCATCTCTCCAGCCCAAGGTCATTATTATCTCTCAACATCAGCAAGCTCAATTCCCCAATTATAAAGACATGGGCTAACAGAATGGATGGAAAAATAGGATCCTACATTCAAAACTACCTCAGCAACAACAATAGATAGTACTGCAGAGTAAAGGCCAAGCATAGAGTAGCCATTCTAACATCTAAACTGTCGACCAAAATTAAGCAAAAGAAATGGGGAAGAACACTTCATACTCATCAAAGAAAAAAATCCATCGAGATAAAGTATTCTTAATATGTATGCCCCAAATGCAATGGTATCATGTTTTGTGTAGCTTTTTGCTACCCTTCCTATGCTCTGGGAATGGCCTGCGCTACCAGCTTGCACCCAGCTCCCCTTGAATCCATGGATAAAAGACACACACACAGTTGTTCCTTTTAAACTTGCCTTTGGTCACAATTGCTGGACACTACTACCTCCTGCCTGGATAACATGCCCTTACCTAATTTAGTCAGTCAATTGAATCTAGTCCCCGCTAAACATCTTTGACCATCTGCCTATAGGAGCAGCAACAGCTGACCACTCCTCCCAAGACCTCACATGGTTGCCTAGTTCTCCTCTCTCCAAAGCATGGTGAATTCCCTCCTCTTTTTTCTTGCATCTTCTCTTTATTTCCAGGGACTTGGAAGTCCCACGTGTACCTTCCACCCAACAATTGACCCATGGCTTTCTTTGCTGACAGAGCAAGAACCAATTGGGGAATAGAACTTTAGCATCAAAAGCCACCCCTACAGCGCCACATTTTTCCCTTTTTGATTCCTCAACTGAGACAGAAAGAAAGATGTTTTATTGTACATGAGATATCCCTGGTCTCAAGTGAGAATACAACTAGTCCAGAATGCCAAAGGTCCAGGACAGAGGACCAACAAGACTGTTTTGGTTGTAAGAAAGGTAGCTAGTTTCTCAGGTAATCTCAGTGAGATGATGTTCCAGATCCACTGAGACATTTTACCTACAACAGCATACAGTTCAACAACTTGTATCAGCATCCCTATCTTCAGCATCCTTTACTTCTGCTCCTATAGGCTTTGTGGGTGCACTAGCCAAATTACATGGACCTCTGCCTCATCTTTCTTCTCTTGTGCTTTAGCCTGACCATTTGCTTCATCTGTCACTTTGCTCTCACAGCACAGGAGTTTCTACGAAATGATGCTAAGGCCAAGAACTGCACTAACATTACTAAAGCTTAAATAACATATTGAACCTCACACATCGATAGTGCCAGACATCAATATGTCACTCTCACCATTGGACCTGTCATCTAGACAAACTAATCGGAGAAACAATGGAGCTCATAGATATTATGAATCAAACAAACCAAAGAGTCATCAACAGAACATTTCACCCACACATAAAACAATAGACCTCCTTCTCAGCACCTCATGGACCGTTCTCCAAAGACTGTCTATACACTCTATCTCAAAGTAAGTCTCAACAGATACAAGAAAATTAAAATATCCCTGTATCTTATCAAACCACCAAGGATTAAAGCTGTACTTCAACAACAACAGAAACAATAGAAAGCCTACAAACTCATGGAAACTGAACAGTTCTCTACTCACTGACCACTGATTGGGTCAAGGAAGAAATAAAGAAAGAATTCAAAGACTTCCTAAAATTCAATGAAAATGAATGCAAAACATTCACAAACTTATGAGACACAATGAAAGTAGTGCTAAGAGGAAAGTTTTAGCACTAAGTACCTTGATAAAGAAATTAGTGATAAGAGGACTGAGTTAAGTAGAGGCAGTCTGACTCCATGACAAGCTACAAACTGGAAAATTAGGAGACTAGGCCTAAGTTTCTGTTCCCATGAAATGAGAATCAGGATCTAGAAACCAATGGTTAGCCAACCACAGCTGTTGGCAGCCAATCCCAGGATGCCTTGCCACCTTGGAAAGTCCCCAGAGCCCTAACCAATCACCCATACACCTGGAAAAAGAACCAATCAATCAAGGAAAAGAAAGGTAAAAGTCATCCACTCCTACCTGAACAGGCTTTAAATTACCTCTGCAATACACATACCTGTGTCTCCATTCCTGAATGGGTAGACTCATGCATGCAAGAAATTCTACTAAATAAAGACTCTTTGCTTTTGAATACTTTTTGAGTTTGAGGTATCATTCTTCAGTGATTCTTGAACCCTTACATTTGTGGGTTAATCCAGGATTTTCTGGAGAACACACACACACACATGGGATGGGGAGAGAGAGAGAGAGAGAGAGAGAGAGAGAGAGAGAGAGAGAGAGAGAGA
>NW_021620295.1:650038-700014 GCF_004785775.1 Grammomys surdaster
AGAGAGAGACAGAGAGAGAGAGAGAGAGAGAGAGAGAGAGAGAGAGAGAGAGAGAGAGAGAGAGAAATGGCTAAGTGTTTTGGGAAAATTTCTTTTCCCACTAATTAGTAAGTTGGGAGTACTTCGTCTCTGTCTATATCTGTTTCTGTTTTTCTGTTGTCAATTTGGAAGCATAGAAGGACAGAGGAGATATGCATTCTGTCACCCATCCTGGGACTACAGAGGATACTCCTGAAACCTATCTGGGAAAACTTGCTGGTTCTCATCTGATATTTGAATTGCCTATAAGTCTGTGGGCCTTCTATGTACAAGAAGGAAGGCCATCTAAGACAACCTTTTCTTTTTGGTTTTGCTTTCCTGGGAACACCTTTCTGTGTCTGTGTTTTATGCGTCTGTAGCTTATTTGTTCTCCCCTCTTATCTTGAGAGACACCACAGGCAGACAGACAGCTTCACTCCTCTGGACCTAGTCCAGTTACGCTTCAAGGACTTCAGCTGCCTGGCAGAGAGTCTAAGCTTAACTGTATGGTTGGAGAAACTAACCATATTTTGCAGGAACAAATAGCCTGCAGGTCTATAAACTCTTGCTTCTTATCTTTAACTCCTGAACTGTGGAATGTCTGGATCCTTTTGGCAGTACATCTGGGTTTGGGGGAAAATGGTAAAAACTTCATTTGCTGACTCTTCACCCCTTGATTTAGATTGAACACAAAATTTTTTTTAGAAAAAAGTGGCTAAACTGGAAAAACAAAAACTAATAAACTGGTGCTGCCCTTGGATCCCTTCCTCCTGGCTGGATCAGGCTGGCAGCAAGCAAGCTTGGTCTATGCAAGGTGCTTTTACAGGGGCCAGCTTCCCAGACTCTCCCGTAAGAAACCTGTTGTCTGTTTCTCCTATAATAATCTCTGTGCCCATACAAATTGGATTCAGCAGGTGACAAGGTACTCCTATTTTAAAGTTACAGCTGAAAATAAGTAAAAAAAAAATTATCTATGTAGTCTAAATATATAAATATGTATGGTCATTTCATGTTTGTCTCTGACTGGTCTTAAATGTATAAATACGTTGTGCATGTCTTGGTTACAGATTATTGGCTTATAAATTATTGGATATGGTTAAAAATCTGTAACATCAGTAACAGAATGTTAGCTTTAAACTGGTAACTCAGGGTTCAAGCCACTCTGAGCGACAATGCACAGCACGAACCAAGCCAAGGAAAAAGGTCTGTAAAGAAACTTTCAAATTGGGATGGTATTTTTATGTAGTTCCTATCCTAAAAATCAGATTTATAAAAGGTATGATTTTAAAACGTTTCTTTAATGAGGTATGAAAGCTTCATCTTCATGCATTGGTATACAAGAACTTTTCTTGCTGTCAGGCAAACTTTGTAACATAAAAGTATGCACTTGATACTAGTTTTAGAAACACTGAATTCTTTAAACTGTTTAAAAACATTTTAAATTGTTTGTCTTCAAAAATTATGGAAACACTGTTAGAACTTGGTTTGTCTTCTAAAAATTGTAGTTATGCTCTATGCCTTCATTCTTTAAAAAGAGACTTTACTTTGATATTGCAAAAGGAGCTTTTAAAAATTATATAATTATGAGACATTTTAAAAGGTATTAAAATTTGATGGAAAAAGCTCAAGCAGTCTCTATGAAGGTAGTTATGGATCTGATGTTAAAAATAATAAATATAATAAGTATAGTAGCAAAAATGTTCTTAGTGGGAAAAAATGAAGAGTTGTCAGGAAAACTGCAGGTTTCTTTGAGACAGTGATTCAAAATAAATTAGAAAAACTGTAAAAAAAAATGCCGCAATAAAACCAATAATCTATAGTTAGAAAAGGCACTACAACTTAAAAAGGAAACCCTTATTGTTCAGGGCTGTCATAGCCACAGTTTCCAAAAAATCAGCTATTGATTAATGCACTATGATAGCAACTAAATATACATTCCTAAGGTTTTTAATTTGTTGTAGCTTTGTCTTTTTCTAACATCAAGTATATATTACTCTGTAAATTATAATAATGGTACCAGAAATAAAAATTAAATAATTTGATAATTTTAAAACTGTATTTAAATATCAAAACATTAAAGTTAAAATTTGCTGGTTTTTAAAATCTACCCCTCTTTTCAGTTTGCCTGAGCTCTGGCAAGGCTTCAGAAGCCCAAAGAGTGATAAGAGTTTTTTCAGCCCCAACTTATTAACCTTTTGCTGTCTTGACACTGGTTTCAGCTTAAACTTAACTATAAGGAAAACTGTTATGCTCTGTTTTGGACATCTCCTTATGGAATTATGTTTTCGGGTTAAAAAGTTTTATTTCAATACTAGAAGAGCTTCAATTAAAAACTGAACTTTAAGGCTCAAACTTAACAGAAATTGATCGCCAGACTAAAAACTGACACAGTTAATTACAAGACTAAGCTTTCTTTAGTCTCTGTTTTTCATTTAAAAGTTACAGTTTAGAATAGATAACTGAAACAATAATTGTTTAGCTCAGATATGCTAGGCAGGTACTGGTCCTCAAACCAATCAGAGATACATGGAATATGGCATGTATTGTAGTTAAATTTACTATAACTGAAAAAGAATCTTAAATCATAACAATGCCCCCTCCATTGTCTCCAAGGAAAAAGGGCACAACAACAAAGGACATCCACCACTAGGATTGTGCTATACTAACCACTGGATTAACTGTCCCACTGCCATGCCAAGTGCCAGGATCTAGTCTGAACTGTAAACAAACAAAAGACACACAGAGAATTGATTGATAAGTTGAGGTTATCTCTACTACTAAAGATGACCTCTCAGAATTGTTAGGCCTGGCAGTTGAAGATTGATCCTACATTGAGACTTTTGTCTCCAATGAAGCCATTGAAATCACAGGAACCTAATAGGGCGGCCATCTTGATAATGGGTAAATCTGTCATTTTAATTGATATATAGTGAGTTTATTGCAATTTATCCTTCTTCAAGTTGTCTTATTGCATTGACAGCTACTTGCAGTTTAACAGATAAACAACAGGCAACTAGCTCCTTACATTAAAGTAATCCACTACTGTATTAGTTGATTGGTTAATTTATTAGTTAAATCTACCAGGTCTCTTGTTTAAAAAGTCAGACAGGTTTGCTTTACTAGCTAAAATATAAACAGAATTCAGATGGAGCTTTTTATTGTTCCTTTTTGAAGACTTCCTTTGCAATAGCTGTTCTCAGTAATAACTACTCATGCTTCTGATAAATGATTAGATGAAAAAAGGGTTCAAAGTCTATGTAAGTTCCTAATGTTCTAAAGCGTATAAAAGTCTGAGGGTGTAAAAGCTTAAGTTCTGAGGACCTAAAAACTATCTAAGATGTATAACTCCAAATTGTAGACATATAAAAAAGCAATTTAAGGTATCTAAAAAAATAAAATGCTTCAGATTTCTTTATCTCATCTGTGCTATTATTATTGCATTAAGATTTTAAATGTTTGAAATTTTAGTATTGATCAATGGAATTCTGATAAGCAAATAGAGCACTGGCTGCTAATGATTCAGTCACAAGCTCAAGGTTTTTGTGTCTTTTGTTGTCTTGTAAATGTAGACTTAAAGGTGTCTCTCATCATTTTAAAAACATCTTTCTACAGTCTGTATATCTAGCCCCCTGGACTGAAGAAAATGTTCCATTCCTTTTAACACAAAACTATAGCTTTTACTAGGTCTCAAAGACATAAGTCTACTCCTATTATCTTACAGACACCTGTTAACTGATTTTTCTAAGATAAGATGTCAATGCCACAATAAATACACATTGTATATTCTCTTGTCAAGTTCACATACACCTTAGAAAATAAAAAGTTCTAAGATTTGGATCTACTTACCACAGACAAGATAGACTTCAGATGGGTATGCCTGCCTGTTCTTGAGATTAGAATTTATCCTTTGGTCTTGGGGTTTTTCTTACTTTCCCCAATTTCTAGACAAATTTTAATTTCTATCCCTAGTCTATATTTATCACAGCAGATTTTCACCTGTCTGACAGACTCTATCCAGGGACCACCTGTGGAGCTACTGAACTCTAGACTTGCTGAAAGCTGATGTTAACCAGTCCAACCAATGTGATTGCTCCCTGTCTATCATCTGGATCAGATACTAATTAGATACTTCTGACAAATGCCCCATTGCCCAGCCTTTGACTAACGTTTCAGTCTTCTTGGGCTCCTTTGACAATGTCTTAATGCCAACAGGAATCGGTTACAGCAAAAAAAAAAAAAAAAAAAAAAAAAATAAAAAAAAAAAAACCTAAATTGATGTCTCTTACCCCACCTTATAGTCTAAGATACTAAGTCAAAAAGGCCCACATTTTTGGTCTTATCTTATAACTCTTAGGTCCTAATCGACACTTTGGCGAATGACTCAGATCTTGGGAGGAGATGGGGGGACTGATGAATCAATCATTTTATTTTATTCAGTTTTTAAATCAGAGAGGGAAATGAGAGAACTGAGATAGCAGGATCCAGGCTAACTTTATGAGAAGCTGCAAACTGGAAGTTTGGAAGACTAGTCCCAAGTTTCTGTTTCCAATAAATGAGAATAGAGATTCAGAAATCAATGGTCAGCCAACTACAACTATTGGCAGCCAATCCAAGGATGCCTTACCACCTTGGAAAGTCCCCAGAGCCCTAACCAATGACACAGGCACACATATCTCTGGAGATAGAGCCAACCAACCAAGGAAAGGAAAAATAAAATCATGTACTCTTACCCTAAATGGCTTTAAATTGACCTTGCATAGCACACATCTGTGTCCCCATTCCTGAATGGGGAGACCTCTGCATGAAGGAAATTCTTCTAAATAAACAGTCTTTGCTTTTGATTACTATTTGAATTTGAGGTGTCATTCTCCAACAATTCTCATATCCTTACAGTGAGATCTCATAATAGCAACTTAGAATCCCTGGAAGTTCAACAACAAAAAGAAGCAAACATACACAAGAGGAGTAGATGGCAGGAAATTACCAAACTCAGAGATGAAATCAATAAATTAGAAACAAAAAGAATGGTACAAGGAATCAATGAAACCAAGAGCTGGTCCTTTGAGAAAATCAACAAGATAGATAAAAATCTCCAGCTAAAAATAACTAAAATGTAGAGAGAAAATATCAAAATTAACAAAATCAAAAAGTAGGACATGAAAATAGACACTGAGGAAATCCAAAGAATCATTAGGTCATACTTCAAAAAACCTGTACTCTACAAAATTGGAAAATCTAAATGAAATGGATAATTTTCTTGATAGACACAGCTTACTAAAATTAAATCAAGATCAGTTAAACAATTTAAATAGACCTAAAACCCCTAAAGAAATAGAAGCAGGCATTAAAAGTCTCCCAAAACCCCCACCTCCAAACAATAGCTCAGAGACAAACTATCGGTCTGGTTCTGAATTCTACCAGACTTCCAAAGTGCTAATACCAATACTCCTCAAATTATTCCACAAAATAAAAGCAGGAAGAACATTGCCAAACTTATTCTTTTTTTTTTTTTTTTTTTTGGTTTTTCGAGACAGGGTTTCTCTGTATAGCCCTGGCTGTCCTGGAACTCACTCTGTAGACCAGGCTGGCCTCGAACTCAGAAATCCGCCTGCCTCTGCCTCCCAAGTGCTGGGATTAAAGGCGTGCGCCATCAACGCCCGGCTTGCCAAACTTATTCTATGAGGCTGTAGTCCCCCTAATACCTAAACGACACAAAAAATCAACAAAGAAAGAGAATTTCAGACCAATTTCACTTATGAACCTTGATGTAAAAGTATGCAATAAAACATTTGCTAACCAAATTCAAGAACACATCAAAAACATCATCCACCATGATCAAGTAGGCTTCCTACCAGAGATGCAGGGATAGTTCAATATATGAAAATCTAACAATGCACCACATAAGCAAACTGGGGGAAAAACATATGACCATCTTATTAGATACTGAAAAATCCTTTTACAATATTTAATACCCCTTCATAATAAAAGTCTTAAACAGATCACAGATATAAGGCACATACATAATCACAATAACAGTAATATGCAGCAAGCTAATAGCCAACATCAAATCAAATGCAAGAAAACTTAAAGCAATTCCATTAAAATCAGGTACAACACAAGGCTGTCCACTCTCTCTAAATCTATTCAATATATTACTTGAAGTTCTATCTATATTAATAGGAAAACAAAAGGAAATCAAGGGGATACAAATTGGAGAGGAAGAAGTCAAAGTATCACAATTTGAAAATGATAGAATAATATACATAAGTGACCCACAAAAATGCAACCAGTTAACACCTACAGCTCATACAAACAGCAAAGAGGCTAGATACAAAATTAATTCAGAAAATTAGTAGCCCTCCTTTATACCAACAATAAATGAGCTGAGAAAGAAAACAGGGAAACAACACTTCAAAATAGGCACAAGTAATATAAAATATCTTGGTGTAACTCAACCAACCAAATGAAAGACCTGTATGACAAGAATTTTAAGCTGTTGATGAAAGAAACTGAAGAAGATATTAGAAGATGGAAAGATACCCCACACTCATGTATCCATAGGATTAACTTAACAAAATTGGCTATATTACAAAAAGCAGTCTATAGATTCAATGCAAGTCCCACCAAAATTCCAACACAATTCTTCACAGGCCTTGAAAGAACAATTCTCAACTTCATATAGAAAAACAAAAAACTCAGGAAAACTAAAACAACGCTGTATAATAAAAAAAAAAAAAAAACTTCTGAAGGTATCACCATCCCTAATCTTAACTGTACATATAGTAATAAAAGCCACATGATATTCACAAACACACACACACACACACACACACAAACATGGTATGAACTAACTTATAAGTGGATTGTAGGCTTAGATTTTTCAAAAACTACTATTAATAAGAGTTCTATAATGCTTTGACTCCCCCCTTTCTTGCCCACCATCCAAAGGTAGGGGAGAAAAGATGGTAAATAGGTCAAGAAATTTTACATCTGTTTAGAAGTAGTTATTTGGAACAATTCCAATCTCTGTATGTCATGGCACCAGCAATCCAGTTCATTAGTGTCACCAAGCACAAATCAGTATTGGTGACACAATCCACCAGAAACATCTCTATGACTTCATTCTTTAAAAAAGACACTTTATTTTGAGATTGCAAATAAAACTTTAAACCACAAATATAGTCACAAAGACAAACAGGATAGACATACATATCAATGGATATTAGCCATAAAGTACAGGATAACCATGCTACAATACACAAACACAAAGAAGCTAACTACCAAGGAAGGCTCAAAGGGTGTCACTTGAATCTCATTGAGAAGAGGAAATAGAACATATATCAGGGGCAGATGGATGGGGAAACTGGTTAGGGAAGGATGGTGGAGAGGAGTAGGATGGATCAAGTGGAAGGAAGTCAGATGGAGAGAGTACTTGGAGAGAGAACTGGAATTGGTAGGGAGGGGAGCATCTCTGTGACAAGCTAGAAATCTTGAATAGAAACTCCCAGAACTCTATGATCGTGACCTAGGTAAGACTCCTAGCAATGGAGAATAAGGAAACTAAAATGGCCATCTCCTGTAACCAGAAAAGACTTCCAATGGAGGGACTGAGACACCAAAACAACCTCAAAACCTTAGACTCACAATTTGTCCTGTTTACAAGATGTGTAGGAGTAAAGATTGAACAGGAATTTAAGGAATGGCTTACAAAGTCCAGCCCAGCTTGAGACCCATGCCATGAGAGAAAGCCCACCCCTGACATTATTTATGATATTCTGCTGTACTTGCATAGTGAAGCCTAGCATAACTGTCCTCTGAGAGGCTTCACCCAGCAATTGATGGAAACTGATGCAGAGACCCACAGCCAAACATTACTTGGAGTTTGAAGAATCCTGAGGAAGACTGTGGGAAAAGGATTAAAGGAGCAAGAGAGGTCAAGTACACCACAAAGGAACCTACAGAATCAACTAACCTGGACCCATAGGGGTCCACAGAGACTGGCCTGCCAACCAGAAAGCATGCATTGAATAGATCTAGGCATTTGGCACATGTGTAACTGTTGTGCACCTCAGTCTTCCAGTAGAATTCCTAACTGCAGGTGTAGGGAATGTATTTGACTCTGTTGCCTGCCTTGGGATACCTTTCCTTCAACTTGGCTGCCTTGCCTAGCTGCAATAGGAGAAGATGCACCTAGTCCTACTGCAACTTGATATGCCAAGGCAGATTGTCCTCCCCTTTCCTGAGAAGAAGGGGAAGATAGGAGAATGGGAGATGACAGGAAGGGACTCAGAGGAAAGGAGGGAAAAGATGCAATTGGCATATAACATAAATTAAAAACAAATAAATAAATAGAAAAGTTTAAATTTAGCATCAATAAATATTTTGCAAGGATTTCGGTGGGTTTTTAGAATATCCCTATTTATTTATTTACTCATTTATTCATATATAATTTTCCAATTAATTATAGCGTGACCCTGTGGATAGTAAACATTTTAATAGCATGATTAATATTAAAAATTTAAAAAACATTGGGTAGTATACTCACAACTATTATAATTTTTTAGTTATAATGTGTAGGACCTTGAAAGGCAGCCTACTTCCTGGTTAAGCAAAGGCTAGAAACTTGGTGACCCTGCAGGGGCAGAAAGCATTTCACTCTACTTCTGAGCACCTGGATCCTGTCACGTAGCTGCAGCCCCCACCCACCCACAGCCCTCCATAGATCTGTGGCCATCAGTCACATAAGAGCAGAACCCCAAGCCCCTCCACAGATAGAGGTTGTCACAGATCTCTATTTTAATGAGGTACCTAAAGGCCTGGTGAACTTAGCCAATAAATTTTCCTTCCCAGAAACTCCTCCCTCCAAAAAGACTGCCCTGAGAAATGGGGTACAGTTTTACTCATCCACTTTCTGCCATGACAAAAAATGTCTTAAAACCATGGACTTCCTCTTTTCATTGGGATCCACCTTGGAAAGCCAATGGAGAAGGCTTTCACCTAAAGAACCACTGTCTAAGACGTCTCATCTCCCATAGAAGGCCTCATCAGATCCTACTACAAAAGCCTATACTCAACCAAACTGGAAAATCTAAATGAGATGGATGATTTTCTAGACAGATACCACATACCAAAGTTAAATTAATAGCAGGTAAACTATCTAAACAGGTCTATATCCCCTAAGGAAGTAGAAGTCATTAAAAACCTCCCAACCAAAGAAAGCCTAGAGCCAGATAGATTTAGTACAAAATTCTACAAAACTTTCAAAGAAGACCTGATACCAATATTCCTCAAACTATCCCATAAAATACAAACAGAAGGAACACTACCTAATTCATTCTATGAAGCCACAATTACTCTGATACCTAAAACATACAAGGACCCAACCAAAAAAGAGAACTTCAGACCAATTTTGCTTATGAATATTCATGCAAAGATACTCAATAAAATTTTTTGCAAACAGAATCTAAAAACATATCAAAACAATCATTTATCACAATAAGTAGGCTTCACCCCAGGGATGCAAGGTTGGTTCAATATACAAAAATCCATTAACATAATCCATTATATAAACAAACTCAAAGAAAAAAATCACATGATCATTTCCTTAGATGCAGAAAAAACATTTGACAAAAAAACAGCACTCCTTCAGGTTAAAATTATTGGAGAGATCAGGAATTCAAGGCCCATACCTAAACATAATAAAAATTTACTGCAAACCAACAGCCAATATCAAATTAAATGGAGACATATTGAAGCAATCCCACTAATAACGGGGACAAGACAAGGATGCCCACTCTCCTCATATCTATTCAATATAGTACTCAAAGTGCTAGCTAGAACAATAAGACAACAAAAAGAAATCAAGGGGATATAAATTGGCAAAGAAGAAATAAAGATATCACTGTTAGTAAATGATATGTTATACATAAGCCACCTCAAAAACTTTACCAGAGAACTTCTCCAGCTGATAAACAACGCAAATAAATCAGTAGCCTTCCTTTATACAAATGATAAACAGGCTGGGAAAGAAATTACAGAAACAAGTCCCTTCAAATAGCCACAAATAATATAAAATATCTTGGGGTACCTTTAACCAAACAACTGAAAGATCTGTATGACAATAATTTCAAGTCTTTCAAGAAAGAAAGAAGATCTCAGAAAATGGAGAGATCTCCTGTGCTCATGGAATTAACATAGTAAAAATGGCCATCCTACCTAAGGCAATCTACAGATTCAATGCAATCCCCATCAAAATTCCAGCACAATTCTTCAAAGACATAGAAAGAACAATTCTCAAATTCATCTGGAAAGGCAAAAAACCCATAATAATGAAAACAATTCTTAACAATAAAAGAATGACTAGGGGGAATCACCATACCTGACCTCAAGCTTTACTACAGAGCAATAATGATAAAAAAAAAAAACTGCATAGCATTGGCACAGAGGCAGACACGTTAATCAGTGGAATAGAATTGAAGATCCAGAAATAAAACTACACATTTACAGACTCTTGATCTTTGACATAGAAGCTAAACATATACAATGGAAAAAAGAAAGCATCTTCAATAAATAATGCTAGTCTAACTGGCTGTCTGAATATAGAAAAGTGAAAATAGATCCATATTTGTCACTTGCACAAAGCTCAAGTCCAAGTGGATCAAGGACCTCAACATAAAACCGGAAACACTGAATCTAATAAAAGAGAAAGTGGAAAGGAGCCTTCAACTTGTTGGCATAGGGGAACACTTCCTAAATAGAACTCCAGTGGCTCATGATCTAAGATCAAAAATTGGCAAATGGGACCTCATGCAACTGGAAAGCTTCTGTAAGGCATAGAACATAGTCAATAAGACAAATCGGCAAGCTACAGCTTGGGAAAAATAGCTTCACTAATCTCACATCTGATAAGGGGCTAATATCCAAAATATATAAAGAATTCAAGAAGCTAACCACCAAAAAAAGCAAACAAACCGATCAAAAAATGGGATATAGAACTAAACCAAGAATTCACAACAGAAGAATCTCGAATAGCTAGGAAGCTCCTAAAGAAATGTTCACAGTCCTTAGTGATCAGAGAAATGCAAATCAAAACAATCCTGAGATCCTACCTTACACCAATCAGAGCTAAATTCAAAACCTAAGATGACAACACATGTTGGTGAGGATGTTTAGAAAGAGAAACTCTCCTCCATTGCTGGTGAGATTGCAAACTGGTACAACCACTCTCAATCTCGAGGTTCTTCAGAAAATTGGAAATAGATTTACCCGAAGACCTAGCATTACTACTCTTGGGAATATACTTAAAAGATGCCCCACCAGGCCACAGGGGCAAGTGTTCCACTATGTTCATAGCAGCCTTATTTGCAATAGCCAGAAGCTGGAAACAACCCAGAATTCCCACAACAGAAGAATGTATACAGAAAATATGGTTCATTTACACAATGGAATATTACTCAACTATTAAGGACTAGGACATCCTGAGTTTTGTAGGCAAATGAAATGAACTAGAAAATATCATCCTGAGTGAGGTAACTCAGACCCAAAAAGACATGTATGGTATGTACTCACTATTAAGTGGATATTAGCCTAAAAAAAGTACAGAATACCCAAGATACAGTCCACAGAATTCAAAAATGTCAACAAGCTGAAGGGCCCAAGTGAGGATCTCTCAGTCTCATTTGGGAGGGAAAAGAAAGTAATCACAAGGGGAGAAGTGGGGGGAGGAAACTGAGAGGGAAAATTAATGGGGGTAGGGGAGAGAAAAAGGGCAATATGATCTGGTATTGAGTTTGAGAAAAGGACTGAAACCCTGAGGGCCAACAGAAAGAATGGAAACAGGCAACCTCAGGACATAGGAGGTTAGGGGGTACCCTCCATAATGTACCAGAGACCTGGGAGGTAAGAGACTCTCAGAACTCAAAGGGAGAAATCTGAGATGAAATGTGTTACCTCTAGCAGAAAGAAAGGGCATCAAGTGAGGAATGGGGTTGCCATCCCACAGTCAAAACTCTGACCCATGATTCTTCTTGTCTGAAAGAACTGCAGGGATGGAAATGGAGAGGAGTCTGAGGAAAAGAAGGTCCATTGACAAGCCCAAAGTGGGATCCAGCTCAAGGGAAGATCTGACACTATTACTGAGGCTATACTGTGCTCACAAAAAGGGACCTATCATGATGCCTTCTGAAAGACCCAACAAGCAGCAGAAAGAGTCAGATGCAGATATTTGCACCCAACCAATGGACAGAAGCTGCTGACCCCTGTGGTTGAATTAGGGAACAACTGGAAGAAGCTGAAGAGGAGGGTGACCCTGGAGGAGGACCAGCAGTCTCAATTAACCTGGACCCCTGAGACCTCTCAAACACTGGACCACCAACCAGGCAGCATACACCAGCTTATATGAGGACTTACAAACAAATACATCAGATGACTGACAGGTCTGGGTTCAGTCAGAGAAGATACACCTAACCCTCAAGAGACTGGAGGCCCCAGGGAGTTTAGAGGTCTGGTGGGGTCGGGGGTGAATGATCGGGACATCTTCGTGGAGATGGGGATGGGGAAGAGGTATGTGATGTGGAACAGTCAGAAGGTGGACAGTAAGGGGAATAAACTCTGGAGAATAAATAAATAAATAAATAAATAAATAAATAAATAAATAAATGATTAAAAATAAGCTGGTCAGATATAGCAAGCAATTGTTGAGCTGCACAACTAGGGGAGCATGTGGAATTTGTATACAAAATATATCTTCCTTATCCTTTTAAAGAATCATCTATAAAAGCATTAAAAAGGAATCTCCATAGGATTTTTAAGAGAAATCTTAGGGAGTACCCATGGGATATTTTCAGAAAATCATAAAAGGAAATATTCTGGATAATTATCTATAGATTCAAAGTAAGATGCTAATGCAACTTACCAATTACTACCAATCCAGAACTAATATTCCTTTTAAATCATTTATTTAATGACATATAATCTCTCTAGGCTTTTAATCAATAAGTTTAAGACATGTCCTAATTGTAAATATTCCTGCACTAGAAGTTGGGCTGGTTTTAATTTTTTTCCATAAAGGAACCATTGATATTGAGTTATTTCCACTATAAAGGAAAAAAATAAACTAACTCTGGGACAACCAAGGTAGCTCATGCTGTGGCAGTGGAGCCTCTCCTTTCATTCCTTGGAATTCAAGCATTGCCTTTCTGTAATGGCAGGCCCTGCAGATCTATAGCTTTGAATATTTTATTTTCCTGAATCTTAACAGAAACCTCTGAATGAAAAATAGGTCAAGACAGAAATAAAGAAATTAAAGACTTTCTACAATTCAAAGAAATGAATATACAACATTCTCAAACTTATGAGACACGATGAAAGCAGGGCTAAAAGGAAAGTCCACAGCACTAAGTGTCTACATAAGAAAAAAAAATAGAGAGATCTCATACTAGCAACGTAGCAGCACACCTGGAAGACATAGAATAAAAAGAGGAAGGCATACCCAAGAGGAGAAAATGGCAATAAATAATCAAATTGAGAGATAATATCAATAAAATAGAAACAAAGAGGACAACGCAAAAAGTCAATGAAATAAAGAGTTGATTCTTTGAGAAAATCATCAAGATAGAAGAACCCTTATCTAAGCTAACTGAGGACCAGAAATGTAAAGGGGAACATGATACCAGACACTGGAAAGTTAGTGAAACAGAAAGATATTCTTTAAGAGCTTCTACTCTGCAAATTGGAAAATCTAAAAGAAATGGATAATTTTCTTTATATGTACAACGTTCCACAGTAGATCAGATAAACTACTTAAATAGACCTACAACTCCTAGTGAAATAGAATCAGTCATTACAATTTCCTAACCAGAAAGCACCCAGGCCCAGACAGTTTTAGTGCAGCATTCTACCAGACTATGAAAGCAGAGTTAATGTCACTACTACTCAAATTATTCCACAAAATAGAAACAGAAGGAACATTGCCAGATTTATTTTATGCGGCTACAGTCACCCTGATACCTAAACAACACAAAAACTCAACACAGAAAGAGAATTTCAGACCAATTTCCCTTGTGAACATAGAAGCAAATTACTAAACAGAATACTCACAACTGAATCCAAGAACGTATAAAAAGATGATTCACCATGATCAAGTAGGCTTTATCCCAGAGCTGTAGGGATGGCTCAACGTACCAAAATCAGTAAATGTACAAAAATAAACTGAAAGAAAAAAAGCCATATGATCATTTCTTTAGACATAATAAAAAGCTTTTTGTAAAAGTCAGCACTGCTTCATGATAAACGTTCTGGAGAGATCAGGGATACAACAGACATACCTAAATATAATAAAGGCATTTTACAGCGATCATATAGCCAACATCAAGCTAAAACAAGACAAACTCAAAGCAATTCCACAAAAAAGGCAAGGCTCTCCATTCCCTCCAAATCGAATTGATATAATATAATAAGACAACTGAAGGAGATCAAGGGGATACAAACCAGAAAGGAAGAAGTCAAATATCACTATTCACAGATGATATGATAGTATACTAATTGACTCCCAAAAATACCATCAGGAAACTTTGACAGCTGATAAACACTTTGAAGAAAGTGGCCAGACACAAAATTAACTCAAAAAGAAAATCTGTAGCCCTCCTATATACAAATGACAAATGGAATGAAAAAATTAGAAAAATAACATCTTTTACAATATCTTAAAATAAAATATTTTGAAGTAACTCTAACCAAGCAAATGAAAGACATGTATGATTAAAACTTCAAGTCTAAAGAAAGAAATTGAAGAAGATAACAGAAGATTTTCCATGCTCATGAATCAGTAGAATTAACATAGTAGAACAGTGACGGCACAGGCATGAAGATCAACAGTTTATTGAACGAACCTTGGGAAACTGAAAAGAGTCAGTAAAGCAAAGGACACCATCAATCAGACAAAGTGGCAGCCAACAAAATGGGTTTGTTTGTTTGCTTGTTTTGTTTTGTTTTTTTTACCAGCGCCATACTCAATATGGGGCTAATATCCAAAATATATAAAGGCCTCAAAAAACTAGATATTAACAAACCAAATTCTTCTTTTAAAAAGCTGTGGCTGGAGAGATGCCTCAGTGGTTAAGAGCACTGACTTCTCTTCCAGAGGGCTTTATTCCAAAAGCATAAAAAAACTTATTGAAGATCTGAGGCAGAAAGTAAGATATTTAGGTTTATGAAGGCAGAGGTAGAAATCGGAAGTTTCCCAGCAATCTGAGACAAAGATGGTTATTATATTACACAAAAGAGCAAATTCCAAGTATTCTTAGAGATAGAATTGATGAGTGTTAAGAATATAGGAAAAGAAGTGTGTGTTTCTAACAAGAAGTTGTGAATAGGCAAGTGATCTCTGTGTTTCTAACAAGAAGTTGTGAATAGGCAAGTGATCTCTGAGTTTCTGCCCATCCAGGGCTACATAATGATGCTCCCTAACCCCAATCCCGGGGTGGAAAATATACAAGTGGATGTTCTGGGAATGAGAGAAGCTTGGGCAGAACGAGCACACCCCAGAACATTCCTCGAGGATGTCATGGGAGGAACTGCATTGGCTCTCAAATAGTTTAAGACTCAGAAGATCAAATAAGAATACACATAGATCATTTCTGAGGTAACTAAATATCACGATTGATTGATCCAAACAGTATATGGACTCCCAGGTTCCATGGGACTAAGTGAAAGTCGTCAGCATCAGTAGATTAAGAAATCACCCATGTAAAGAGGGTAGCAAAAGACTAGAGACAGATTTTTAAAAAGACATAGCAATATACTACAGATGTAATAACAAGTGCCTAATACTCCTTTTCTCCCCTGACAGAGAACAACATCAGTCTTTGGCAACACAGATCATTTCTCTCATATCAATGTACAAGGTAAATGAAAATTCCCCTAATATTCTGACAGGGTCACCCAGATAATCTGGTGGTGATGAGCATGAAACAGAATATAACAATTCAATGTTCAATTTTTCAGAGCTTATTCCATTTTGAAATTTTATCTGCATAGACACTTTGCCTATATCTATATTTGTGCACCCTGTATGTGCAGACCAAAACACGGTGTCAGTTTGTGAGCTGTCATGTGGGTGCTAGGAATCAAGCCTGGGTACTCTGAAAGAGCATCCAGTGCTCTTAGCCACTGAACCATCTCTCCAGTCTCTACAAATAATTTTTGCAAAGGCATTCTATTACCTTCTTGAGAGAGCCTCAGTTTGACACTTACTCTAATTTGTAACCTATGTTCCATTCCTCATCTACCTCTTGAGTGCCCAATACCTTATCCAGAGACAGACAGTATAAGACATGGAGCAAGAATTTGGGTTTAATGAGAAGCAAGGAATGAGCAAAGTTCAAAGACAGAGTCAAATGTAGAATATATGTTGGAAGAGGATGGTATAAAACATGATAAATCAGAAAACTGGAGGGAGGACAGCTAATATTCCTTATTGAAAAACAGTGTAATTTCAAAGGTACCTTTAACAATGAGGATGTAAACCCACCCGACTCAGGAACAGAGTTGCATCTTCCTAATACCTCTGTGAACACTGACATCTCTTCTGGAGTATGCATCCCTGGGAGAACACCTCATTATGGGAACAACATAGAATGGCATCAACTAAAGGAGAAGCAGCAGCTCATCCATTTTTCTCTCTCTGAAAATGGGTTGCACTTACCACTTAAATTGCCCAACTAGTAAATATTAGCCCTTTGGGAACAGTAGCATTTCACTATTGGTCTACTTGATTTTACAAAACACCATTTACTTTTCTTAGAGAAGTCTGTGCTGTATACCATTGTAAAATGAATGAAAATTGACTTCAGAGTCTTGAGAATTTTGCACCTTGCTTTGAAACACATGATGAGGGTGAATTGCTAAGTGTGAGGATTCAGTCAATAATGGCAGTTGAATCTATGGGAATGAGAAGAATATTAGATTTTTGTCAACTTGAAACAGGCTGGCGTCATCTGGGAGGAGGAACCTCAACTGAGAAAATCATTCTAATAGAATGCCTGTAGAAAGCCTGTAGGGCATTTTCTTCCTTAACGATTGATATGGGAAGGCTCAGCCCAGTGAGAGTGGCACCAGCCCTGATCAGGTGGACCTAGGTTGAATAAGAAAGCAAGTTGAGTGTGTCATGAGGAGCAGGCAGTAAACAGCTTCCTCCACGGTCTCTGCTCCAGTTCCCACATGATTCCTGCCTTGAGATCTCATCTCAACTTCCCTCAGAGATGGATTGTGAGTTGGAAGATGAAATTAACCCTTTCTTCCTCAAATTGCTTTTGATCATGGTGTTTTATCACTGCAGGAAACAATGATTAGATAAAAAAGATTTCTTCTTTGTTGTATTCTCCATATAAGAAAGGAGCAATCAGGAAATACAAGAAAATGGGAGAGCCAAGAAAATGTGTCCTGTTGTTTAAAAAAAAAAAAAGAAAGAAAGAAACATTAGGACTAGAGCACCCAACAGGAAGCCAGCTTCCATAGAAATTCTGTTCCTCTGAAGCCACTTCATGCAGATATTGTCTTCTGAGAAAGTTTAAGTTTCTAAGGCAGTTTAGATGAGGGACTAGAAATGACACTCAAATTTTGAAAGGTTTCCAAGCTCTGGAAGTCACAGGATAGATGAGAATTATAGAAATTCAGCTTACCTGAAAAAATAATTAATACTTAATGTTCTTCTGTATCCTAAAAATTACTAATAAAATTTGTGTATTTTGGTTCCGTGTTTATAAAGTTTATTAATAGAACAACAAATTATATATCATTCTGTGAGGCTTATTATCTGAATCAATTATCAAGTCTTTGAATTGTCTTCAGTCAAAGATTTTTTTAAAAAATATTTTATTTATGCCTGAGTTCACTGTCATTGTTCTCCAGCATACCAGAAGACAGCGTCGGATCCCATCATTGATGGATATGAGCCACTATGTGGTTGCTTGGAATTGAACTCAGGACCTCTGGAAGAGCAGTCAGTGCTCTTAACCACTGAGACATCAATCCAATCCCAAGATTTTATTTTTAAATGTATAAGACCAGATCAAGTTCAAAGTCTGCAGGTGGAATCAGACTACACCATTGAGGGTGATACTCAACAACTACAGGAGAAATTTGTTCTGAATATGAAGGTAGATTTTTTTTAATTTGATGACATGACAGCTAATGTAATATGCAAAGATGATCCATATATATTTCAGGTTTTACATTTATAATATTATTCATATTTGTATTATAAAGTATATACTGTAGTATATATAATATTACATTATGCATAAAATATACTATTTCACATGTATGTTATATATAAAAATCACATTATTTCATATTACATTGTATTCTTTTGCCTGATTGAAGCTTATGATAATTTATGTATACTCAAGACTTCTATCATCAGGTAATTTCTCTCTTCTGATTCCCTGTCACTTTTCTTTTCCCTTCAGTGTGATTGACTTGCATTCATTATCTCTCCTGGATTTGATCTGGCCTAAAACATTTCATTAGTACCTCTTTTACAAATTTTCAGAAGATTTCAGGACTGGAGAAATGACTTAATGGTGAGTAGTGCTACCTACCTATTCTTGAAGAGTCCCAGCACCACAAGAACAATGACCCATAACTCCAGTTCTGATGCCTTTGTCTGGCCTCTGCAGGCACTTGAACTCACTTGCACTTTCCCACACACAGACAGATGCATAACAGAATAAAAATCTTTAAGAAAACAGTTCTTTAAACATTTAAACCTTTGCAAGATTTTTAGTGATCATTCTTCATAAACATGTTTAATTCTTATTACTGTGTTTAGACATTATATTAAGTTTAAAATACATAATATATACTAAAATTTGCCAAAAGGTATACAATTATTTGGCTGAAGAGATGGTTTAGTGGACACAGTCTTTACAATACAATACTTATAATACAATACATCAGATGATGATCAGAGTTCTAATACCCAGGTGGTTGTGGTAGCCTTCGTCCCACCATTTGGTAGGCAGATGCAGGCATATCTTAGTGAGCTTGAGCCTGTTCTATACAGAGTTCCAGGACAGCCACTATGTAATGAGACTATTCTCAGTATTTTCTACCAACATTTAAGCTATTAGCTGTTTTATCATAGATCACAGCAGCCTCATTTTTATACCAATATCAAAAATCACAACTATCATAGTTTTCATTGTTCATCTTTTGATTTCTATACAAATGAAGGGTTTCATTTAGATATTTTCATGAATATATATTATACGTTATTAAGAGGACTTCCCTCTCTATTTCCTCTGCTCACCTTATCCTGTCATAGTCTGCTTTCATCACACACACACACACACATACTAACACACACATACACACACACATACATACTAACACACACACATTTAAACTAGAACCCACATATAAGAGAAAATATGGGACACTTCCCTCTCGGACTCTGGCTTGTTATAATCACATAGTGATCTACAGCTTAATGTATCTTTTACATATATCACAATTCCACTGTTTGCAGTAATAGCATCCCAGTGGAAATATATACTTCCTATTCTTCAATATTCATCTCTTGATGGATAGCTAGGTTACTTCTCTATTTTACTGCAGTGGATAATGTGAAAATCAACCTTGTGTACCTGTATCTCAATGGAATGGTAGCATATAATCCTTATGTAATAGTTTGAATAAGAATGAACCCCAATAGGCTCATATTTAAATACTTAGTCGTTAAAGAGCGGCATTACTTGAAAGGATGAGGCATGACCTTGTGAGGAAATGTGTCACCGAGGGTGAGCTGAGGTTTTAAAAGCCCAAGCCAGTCCCAGAGTGTCTCTCTTCCTGTTGCCTTCAGATACTGATAGAGAACTCTCAGCTCACTGTCTGCCTGTATGCCACCATGCTTCTTGCCATGAGGATAACAAACTAAACTTCTATAATTGTAAACAAACTTTGATTACATTCTTTCTTTTTATAAAAGTAGCAATGGTGTCTCTTCACAGCAATAAAATACTAAGACAAGGTATATACTCAGAAGTGATACAGCTGAATCATGCTATGGCTTTATTTTCAAATTTAGATTATTGAGAAACCTCCACACTAACTTCCATGAATGCAATACTATCAATTTTTATCAGTAATTTTTTAAGTAAAAATAATGACCTCTTTTTTTCACATCTTCATGACGATTGGCTGGGTTTTGTTTTCATTTGTTATTGGCATATAAGAAAATCATTGACTTTTTCCACATTGATTTGTGGAAATCAATGATTTGATTTAGCTACCTTGCTAAAAAGGTTTATCAGATCCAAAGCTTTTCTGGTGGAGTCTTTAAGGTCTTTTTTTAGGTATAGAGTCAAGTTATCTGAAAATTGGGATTTGGCTTCCATTCCTATAGGTGTCAATAGTATTTATTTTTCTTAAGTGCTTTACCTAAGACTTTGAGCAAAATATTGAACAGGACTTAGAGAGTGGGCACCCATGTCTCTCACCTGATTTTAAAGGAACCGCTTTCAGTTTCCCCCCATTTAGCATAGTGTTAGCTATAGGTCTAACATTAAATAATTTTTACTATGTTGAAGTATGTTTCTTCTAGTCTATATTTCCTTGGGAATTTTATCACAAAGAGATGCTAAACATTTTAAAGGGCCTTCCTGTGTCTATTGAGATGATTATGTCACTTCCTGTCCTTCAGTCTATTTTTGCTGTATTACATTTATTGTTTTGCTTATGTTGGACCAATTTTGCATCTCTTACGTGAAACTTACTTGGTCATGGCTATGATCTTAATGTGTTATTAAATTCTGTTTGTGAGTATTTTATTGGCAATTTTTGTGTCTATTTTCAACAGAGAAAATTGCCTTTTTCATCGTGGGTCATGTCTTTATCATCTTTTAGAACCAAGACAATACTGACTTGTAGATTGACTTTGTAGATTTCCTGCTCTGGCTTATGGAACAGTTTGAAAAGCACTGTAAGTTTTACGTCTTCTTGAAGAACTGGCAGAATTCTACAATGAGCCTGTGTGGTCCTGTGCTTTGCTTGGCCAGAAGGCTATGTACTATTACTTCAATTTCTTGATTTTTTTTATAAATTTGTTTAAGCTGTTCATGTCCTCTTGGTTTAATTTTGATGGGTCACATGCATCTAAAAATTTATTAACTTATTGTAGGATTTACACATGTAAGAATATAGGGTTTCAAAGTATTCCCCAAATCTCTGATTCTCTGAATTTCATTGCAATCTGTAGTAAACCCCTGTTTTATATCTAGTATTATTTATTGTGCATTTTCTGTATCTCTCTCACTAAATTGATGAGAGTTAGTCAATTTTGTTTATCTTTTCAAAGAACTAACCCATTTTTTGATTGAATCTTTGTGGTTTTCTTTTAGTCTCCATTAAGAAGCCCTGATATTACCTATTTCTTGTTATGTACTGTTTTTGGATTTGGCTTGTTCATGTTCTAAGATCTTGATGTTTATTATAAGGTTATCGATTTGAGCCCTCTTGTGTTGGGGATTGGTTCTAATCCATTGACTTAATTGGGAATCTTCATGTCCAAATGCTGAAGGTCCTTGTCCCCAATTGGTTTTTGATCAATCAATAAAGACGCTAGTGGCCAGTGGATGGGGACCTTAGATTTTTGTGGGCTAGGGCACAGGAGAGAGGAGGAAAGATGATCACTATGATGTGGTGGGAAATGGATCAGGCATAGAGCTGCAGGAGAGAGAGCCAATGAGCCATGTAAGAGTTCTGGTAAATGGCCACTGACCACTTCCCATATTGGGCCTGGGATAGCAGGCAGAGGATTAGAACTGCCCAGCCTTTCAAATTATAGCAGTTCAAAAAAATAAATTAACTGTGTGTCTTTCATTTGTGGAGCCAAAGAGTTCCTGGGCAGGTGGCTGGAAGCAAAGCAGTGTCGCCCAAATTACTGCTACACTCTTGCTTTTCAATGTAACCACAAATAGCTAGGTACTTTCCTCTTAGAAATATCTGAGCCACATTGCAGAGGTACTTGCAAAGTTGTGTGTGTATTTTTGTTTGAATCTAGAAGTTTTTTAAAAATCTTTCATTACTTTTTTAATAACTGACTTACCAACATGACTGTGCCCCTACTCTGCAGGTATATGTAGGCTTAGTAGTTTTGCTGTTGATTTATCCTATTGTGACTGTCATGAAAATACTTTATTTGGGGGGAGTGACTGTGTTTGTTAAGACTTGTTTTGTGTCCTATAAATGAATCGTATTTTAGAGAAGACTGCATGGCCTGTTGCAAATAATGTATATTCTATATTTGTTAAGAATGACTTCTCTTTGATATTCAAATCCATCTACAGTTTGATCTGCAGGGTAGTTTAATTTTGCAGATTATTTGCTATTTTTTTTGTTTTGATAACTTTTGTAGTTTGAATGAGAAACATTCCTACAGTCTTGGTCATTTGAACATGTGTTCCCTAGTTGGGAGTACTATTGAGAGGTTTTAGAGGGACTAAGTCACTGGGTTGGAGGTTAAAGTTAAAAGCTTCAGTCTCTGTCTCTTTGTCTCTCTGTCTCTGTCTGCCTCTCTCTCTCTCTCTCTCTCTCTCTCTCTCTCTCTCTCTCTGTGTGTGTGTGTGTGTGTGTGTATGTGTGTGCTTGGTTCTTATAGTTCACAATGTGAGCCTTCAGTTTCCTGCTCCTGCTACCATGTTTACTTCTTGTTGCTATGCTTCCAACATTGTGTGTTCCATTTTTTATCCTCCCATACATTATGGCTCTACCAGAGTTTCCTCTCCCTCCTTTCCTTCTAGTCCTTCCCTCCTTTAAACTTCCCCTCTCCCCCAGATCCACTTCTCCATTTCCCTTCAGAAAAGAGCAGGCCTCTCATAGATATCAACCAAACATGGCATACCAGGTTGCACTAAGACTAGGATTGTCCTCTCATATTAAAGCTTGGTGAGGCAAGCCAGTAGGAGAAAAATGGTCACAAAAGCAGACAAAAAAGTCAGAGATATCCCATGCTCCCCCTGTAGAGAAGTCCCACAAGAACACCAAGCTCTGCAACCATAAAATATATGTAGAGGACCTAGATCAGACATGTCCAGACTCGCTGATTATCACTTCAGTCTCTGTGGACCCCTGTAAGACCTGCTTAGTTGAATCTGTGGGTTTTGTTGCAGTGTTCTTTGACCCTTCTGGCTCCTATACTCCTTTCTACCCCTCTTTCAATGGATTCCCCATGATCTGCTTAATGTTTTGCTGTGGGTCTTTGCATTTGCTCTCATCAGTTGCTGAATGAAGCTTCTCTGAAGATGACTATACTAGGCTCCTGCCTACAAATATAACAGAATATCTTTAGGAATAATTTCATTTACTTTTTCTTTTTTTCTTTCTTTTTTTTTTTTTTTTGTCAGTCCTGTTTGGTTTTAGCCTAGGTCTCTGGGCTATTTAGCCTCTGGTTCTTGGCCCTCCAGGAAGTGTCAGTGATGAGTTCCCTCTCTGTTATATGGGTCTCAAGATAGACCAGTTATTGGTTAGCCACTCCCACATGTTCTGCACCAACTTTGTCCCCAGCATATTGGACAAGCAGGACAAATTGTAGGCAAAAGTTTTATGGCTGGGTTGTTATGCCAATTCCTCCACTGCAAGCCTTGCCTTGTTATAGAAGATGACTGACTAGATCAGGCTCCATATCCCCTATTACTGGGAGTCTTCACTAGGGTCATGCTCATAGATACTGGGGAGTCTCCATTGTACTAGGTTTCTTTCTTGTCCCTGAAATACTCCACAGTTCCAGTCTTCTCTCCCAGTACCCTCTCCCTCCAGCCCCACAAACTGATCCCCCTTGTCCCTATCACTAATCTCTCCCAGTCCACCCTTAAAATTTAATCTATTTCCCCTTTCCAGGGAGATTCATGTATCTCCTTTGAACTGTCCTTGTTACTTAGCCTAGATTATAGTATAATTATCCTTTGTTTTGCAGCCAATTTCTACTTATAAGTCAATCCAATACCATATTTATATTTCTAGGTCTAGATTACGTCGTTATTCAGGATGTTTTCTAATTTGATTCATAGTCTGAAAGTTTCATGATGTTATTTTTGTAAACAATTGAGTATTACTACACTATGTAAATGAACCATATTTCTTTATTCAATCTTTGGTTGAAGGACATGGAGTTTGAATATATACCTTTGGGTATATGTTCAGGATTTGTATATCTGGGTCTTGAGATAGATCAATTCCAAATTTCATTAAAAAAACACCAAATTGATTTCTATAGTAGCTGTATAAATTTGCACTCCAACCTGTAGTGGAGGAGAGTTCCCCTTGCTCCACATCCTTACCAGCATGCATGAGCTGTCACTTGTGTTTTTGATTGTGGCCATTCTGACAGTTATATGATGGAATCTCAGAGTCATTTTGATTTGCATTACCTTGAAGAGTAATGATGTTGAACATTATTGTAAGTGTTTCTTGGCCATTTGAGATTCCTCTGTTGATAATTCTCTATTTAGATCTGTATTGCATTTTAAATTGGATTATTTGATTTGTTGATATCTAGTTTCTTGAGTTCTTCATATATTTTGGAAATTAGCTCTCTGTCAGATGTGAAGTTGGTGAAAATCTTTTTCCATTCTCTAGGTTGACATTTTGTCCTATTGATTTTATGTCCTTTGCCTTACAGAAGCTTTTCCATTTCATGAGATCTCATTCATTAATTGTCCATCTTAGTGCCTGTGCTATTATTGCTCTGTTCAGGAAGTTGTCTCCTGTGCCAATGCATTCCAAGACAATTTCCCACGTTCTCTTCTATTAGGTTCAGTGTATCTGGTTTTATGTTGAGGTCTTTGATCCACATGGACTTAAGTTTTGTGCAGGGTGGTAGATATGGATCTATTTGCATTCTTCTACATGCAGATATCCATTTAGAACAGCACCATTTGTTGAAGATGCTTTCTTTTCTCCACTGTTTGGTTTTGGCTTCTTTGTCAAAAGTAAAGTGTTCATAGGTCTGTGGGTTTACTTCTGGGTCATCAATTTGATTCTTTTGATCAACCTGTTTGTTTTTATGCCACTATCATATAGTTTCTGCTACTGTTGATCTATAACACAGTTTGAGCTCAGGGATGGTGATACCTTCAGAAGTTCTTTTATTGTACAGGATTATTTTAGCTATCCTGGAATTTTTGTTTTTTCCATATAAAGTTGAGTATTGTTCTTTCAAGCTCTGTAAAGAACTGTATTGGAATTTTTGTGGTAATTGTGTTTAATCTGTGGATTGCTTTTGGTAAGATGGCCATTGTCACTATATTAATCCTATGGATCCATGAGCATGAGAGATCTTTCCATCTTCAGATATCATCTTCAAATTCTTTCTTCAAAGACTTTAAGTTCCTCCTTCCAGTCTGCCAGTGCCCAGAGAAGACCTTGGGTGCCAGGTCTGTACCCAATCCCACAACACCCACAGGAAGCTCGACTCCCAGGAGCTCTCCCATGCCCAGGATCATAGAAAACATACTGTTCCTTAACTTTATAGGTCATTTAAGAGCTCATACTAGATTGCTGACCTGTGAGCTTGCTGAGTGCCCTGACAATGGTAACTGGGAAGCTATATTGGACATATGTTCCTGACCTACCTTTGCATGCCTATGTCCCAGATGGGACAAGCTGCCTTGCCTCAAGTTTTTAGACCTTTCTCATTTCTGTTGGTTTTGAAATACGGGTTTAATCAAAGGTGGTGTGTTAGTATGTAAGGAGCTATTTTAATATTTTTGAACCTGTTGATATTGCTTTTATGACCCAGTATGTGATCAATTTAGGAGAAAGTTTCATGAGGTACTGAGGAGGAAGTATATTCTTTTGTGTTTGGGTAAAATATTTGGTTCACAACATCTGTTAGGTCCATTATTTCTCTGTTTAGTTTTTGTCTAAATGGCATGTCCATTGGTGAGACCAGGATATCGAAATCTCCCACTATTAATGTGAGAGGTTCTATATGTGATTTAAGCTTTAGTAATATTTCTTTTACAAGTGTGGATGCCATTCCATTTGGTGCATAGATGTTAAGGACTGAGGTATTATCTTGTTGGGTTTATCCTTTCTTGAGTAGGAAGTGTTTCTTCCCCATCTCTAATTTTGGATGGAAGTCTATTTTGTTAGATATTAGAATAGCTACACCAGCTTGCTTCTTAGTTCCATTTCTTTAGAAAATATTTTACCCTTTACTGAGAGATAATATCTATCTTTAATGTTGATGTGTGTCTCTTATATGAAGCAGAAGGATGTATCCTTTTTTATATCTATCTGTATCTGTTTTCCTGTCTTTCTATTGAGAAAATGAGTCCACTGATACTGAGAGATATTAATTACCAAAGATTGTTAATTATGTTATTTTTATTTATGTCAACTTGTCACAAGCTAGAGCAATCAGAGAAGAAGGAGCCTCAATTGAGCAAATGCCTCCATGAGATCCCCATTTTCTCAATTAGTTATTAATGGGGATGGGCTCAGCCCAGTGAGGGTGGTCCCACCCCTGGGCTGGTCCTGGGTTCTCAAAGAAAGCAGCCTGAGCAAGCCAGGAGAAGTGAGTTTGTAAGCACCACTCCACCCTGGCCTCTGCATTAGCACCTGCCTCCATGTTTCTACCCTGATTGAGTATCTGTCCTAACTTCCTTCAGTGATGAACAGAAATGTGGAAGTGTAAGCTGAATAAACCCTTTCCTTCCAACTTGGTTTTGGTTGTAGCAATGTTAACTCTAACTAAAATATTTTGGTGGTGATGATAGTGGTGTATGTTCCCTTCTTTTGGTTTTGCTGGTGTGAGATTATTTATTTCCTGTGTTTTCATGGTTGTAACTAACCTCCTTTGGTTGTAGTTTTCCTTCTAGTATCTTCAGTAGGGCTTGGTTTGTATATAGATATTGTTTATTTTGCTTTTTCATGGAATATCTTGTTTCCTCCTTCTATGGTGATTAAAATTTTTACTGGGTATAGTCCTCTGGGATGACATCTGCAGTCTCTTAGGGTCTGCAAGACATCTTCCCAGGTCCTTCTGGCTTTTAGACTTTCCATTGAGAACGTGCGTATAATTCTAATAGGTCTGCCATTATATGTTACTTGGCCTTTTTCCTTTGCAACTTTTAATATTCTTTCTTTGTTCTATATATTTAGTGTTTTGATTATTATGTAATTATGGAAGGCTTTCTTTTCTGGTGCAACTTACTTGGTGTTCTGTACGCTTCTTATACATTCATAGGCATGACCTTCTGAAAGTTAAGAAATTTTACTTCTATGATTTTGTTTAAAATACTTTATGGGCCTTTTATCTGAGAATCTTCTCCATCTTCTACTCCTATTATTCTTAAGTTTGTTCTTTTCATGGTGTTACAGATTTCCTGGATGTTTGGTATTAGGAATTTAGATTCAACATTTCCTTTGACCAGTATATCAGTTTCTTCTGCACCAGAGATTCTTATTCCACCTCTTGTATTTTGTTGATGATGCTTGTGTCTGTCTTGCTGTGGTAGTATAGCTGGGCTCTGGTGGTGCCATATTGCCCTAGCTGTTGTTGATTGTATTCTTAAACTGGCATCTAGGCATCTAGGCTTGGGATAACTCTAGGTCTAGGAGCTGGTTTCTGAGTTTGTATTTGTTGGGTGGATGTTTTGTCCCTTGTTTTCTGTTTCATCTTTGGCCTTCTGGTCTTTGTGGTTTATATTTCTTGCATCCAGTGTCATCTCTGGTCAAGCAGGGAGTCTTCATCAATGTTGGATTTCTGGCACTTAGTGTGGTCTTTGGTCCAACAGGCAGTCTGGGTTTTTTTGACTGGATAAGGCTGCACCTGTTCTGGTTGATGTGGTTTGCAGATATCTGTTAATGTAGGGGTAGGGATCACAGAATATTAGGGGACAAACTATGGACAGGAAGGGGTGTCAGCAGCTTGGGTCTTTGGGATCTGAACCAATGATGTGGGAGGGTTCAGAGGGCAGGTAAGGCTCTTACCTGTTTTTACTTGCATGGCTTGCAACTGAGCATCAGGTATCTATCCAAGGTGGGGGTGTGGGTATGGCAGCTGGGGTGGACAGGTCGGGTGAAGTGGTGGGAATAAATATCAGTTGGGTGGGTCTTTGGGATCTGAACCAAGGGTATGGTCATGATGTGTTCTTAACCTTGAAAACTATAAGCCCAAATAAACTTCCATAAGGTTCTTTTGGTCATAATGTTTTATCACAGCAGCAGAAAAGTAACTAATACACTGACCTGCATAAATGTGACAGTGATGTATTGACTTCCAATCTTGGACTCTAAGGGTGCCTTTGTCAAGAAGTTGTGTTTCTAAGAGGCAGCAGATAGTTCAATCTGATTCACTCCTGCTCCTCCACTGCTTATTTTTTCTGGTGAGATGAAACCACTTACACTCAAAGTTATTGTTAAGAGAGGCTTTCAGATTCCTGTCATATATTTGGGTGGTTCTCCAGTTAGCTGAGCTACTGGTTTCTTGTTTCTTTTCTTTGTCTTCTATTAGCATTTAGGGATTCCATTTGTTTTGCTGCACACATATTCCTTTGTCCAACTACTTCCGTCATGAAATGTATTCATTCCTGTACTCATTCTCATGAATAAAATGTCCTACTTTCTTTGTGTATAATGTCTCTATAGTTCTCTTCTGCAATGCTGACCTGGTGATAATGATCTGCCTTAACTTGTGCTTCTTTTATTACTTTTTTCTAGTTATTATTTTAATGCCTAATATATTACATGCTTTCCTAGTTTTAGGTTTGCTTGCTAAGAAAGCTAATATTAATTTGATGTATTTACATTTGTATGTAAGTTGTGTTTGTCCTTGTAACTTTTAATGTAGTTTCTTTAATTTGTGTTTTTAACATTTTGAGAATAATACATCATGGAGAGGTTCTACTCTGATCAAAACTATTTGAGTCTATAAATATGTGGTATGATTTTATATGTCTGGTTGTTATATTAGGGAGATTTTTCTCCTTTGTAATTTCATTCAGTTGATTTTCTACTCCTCTAATTTTTATCTTGGGTATTTGTTTTGCACTGTGAATACTTAAATTTGGTTTCTAGATCATGTCTCAGAGTTCTTCATCATACTGTCAAGATCACACTTTTTGGGCTTCTTGTTCGTTTCTTTGTTTGTTTGTTTGTTTTATTGATGTTTAAAGGTACTTATTTTCTCTCACTTGCTCTTCATGCCTGGTAGTTTTTCCTTCTGCCTGTTTGATTCTCTTGGTGGTGATTTCCACTGTGGTTTGGTTTGGTTGGTTGGTTGGTGGGTTGGTTGGTTGGTTGGTAGGTAGGTAGGTTTTTTATTGGTTTTTTTTTAAAGATTTATTTATTTTATATATGTGAGTACACTGTCACTGTCTTCAGACACTCCAGAAGAGGGCATCAGATCCCATTATAGATGGTTGTGAGCCACGATGTGGTTGCTGGGAATTGAACTCAGGACCTCTGGAAGAGCGGTCTGTGCTCCTAACCACTGAGCCGTCTCTCCAGCCCCTGTTGTTTTGTTTTATTGTTTTTTTTTTTGTTATTTGGTGTTTTGTTTTGTTGACCCATTTTGTGACTCATTTTTATTTATTCTTTATTTTAAAATCTGTTTTCTTGCTGAATTTATTTCCCAATTTGCTGGGTTTTCCTCACACATTTGTTCATTTCTTGCCATTTATTGACTTTCTCTACTATATCGACGGCCAGCCTCTCCTGATCCTATATCGATTCCCTTACTTCTCTACTTGTTTGTATTCTCTTTGAGGTCATTGATCCCTTGTAGCAAAATTATTAAAATAATCCTCTGCTGTTGTATCCACACAGTAGCTATGATTTTAGTATTTTAGGAGCTATGATACTTTCAAGGAGTCACATTGCCTTGAATTTTCTTGTCTTGCAGTTTTATGTTTGTTGTACACATCTTTGAGACAAGGAAGGCTTCTTTTTCTCTGCTACCACCGCGAAGCTTTGGGGCTGAGCTGATTTGATCTGGCTTTCTTGAATTTTTTTCCCCATGCACTTCCCTGTGTCTCTGAACTTTCAAGCTCTCCTATCTCAGCTTTGTGAATTTCCAAAGTTCCTCCTCTCCCTTGACCCCATAATTGAACCTGGTTTTTGTTTGTCTGTTTGTTTTTCTTTATCCTAATACATCCTTCTCATCAGGACACATAAGATATAGCTTTAAATATGCCACTATACATCACAGCTAAATATTGAAGTAATCAGTGTAAAATTTTATTGTGTTGTTTCTCTTCTTTTAATTGAATAATGGTATTTCCCTCCAGAAATGAAAGACTGGAAAAGGCAGGATACACAAAAGAAAAACCACCCCACAACACAGGTGTTAAAAAAAATTCCACTCTAATGAGCTTTATACAAACTTGAAATTTTTTCTAAATACAACAATCAATAACTCCACAGTAGCACAAATAAACTGAGGCAATACAGAGCAATATAAGTGAGCTATCTTTACCACATTGGACTTGGAATTTAAACACAGACATGCCCCAAAGAAGAAAGCATCAGAAACTATAGTATATAAAATCTGGGAAAGTCAGGTTTCATAGCAAGCACATTGTAATAATGCTTCAATAATTATCTATTGATAATCAATCCTGAAAATTTGTCTCAGAAGTGAAACCTTGATCAATTCATCCATGACATCTTGGCAAAATGCACATGTCCTGTAAGCCTTCCCTGCCTTTCCCTGTCCTTCCCTGCCTTTCCCTGCCCTTCCTTGCCCTTCCCTGCCCTTCCCTGCCATTCCTTGCCCTTCCATGCCCTTCCCTACCTTTCCCTACCTTTCTCTGCCCTTCCCTGCCCTTCCCTGCCCTTCCCTGCCCTTCCCTGCCCTTGCCTGTTCTCCACTGTTCTGTCACCATATCTACACTCCAGAAGTCTACAAAAATAGCCAGACCTTTAGTCGTAATATTTTTGTTGAACTTTTTTCATTGATATTTATGTTTATTTATGTATAGGGTGTATTGCCAACACATAAGTATGGGTATCAGGTGGGTGCCTGAATTTTGCAATGAATATAAAAGAGCATCAGTTTCCCCTAGGAATGGAGGTATGGATGGTTATAAGTGGTTGTGTGGGTTCTGGAAATCAAACCAACTTCTAGAGGAGCAGGAAGGCCTTTTAACCTCTAAGACATCTCTTCAACCCCTTCTTTGGATTTTTACTACTGATATTTTGTGAATATAGTGCATTGCACCAGTCTAATAAATAATTTGTTTTCTGAATTAGTTCTTTTATAAGTGTGTTCATTTTACAAAATTATGAATCAATTAATTTAAAATATTAATAGTATAAAATTCAGTGTATATTCATGGTGATTATCTATGAGAGGATGTCAAATTCCAGGCCCAATTATGTGTACTTACTGAAAACACATTCACAAATGAATAGAACTCAAGATCATGAGTTCTATTAATTTTAATGTTCCCAAGATGAGTCAGAATTTTTAAAGAAAATGGCTCATTTGCTTAGATCTCTAGCTTTGGATGTTGTTTTAAATTAATGAAATTGGATGTCCTGAAATGTTTAAGTTGATGCAGAGTTTTCCTTCTACTTGTGAGGAACCTTTCAGTGATTAAAGAGGTTCTTAATTTTATTTTAGTATTAAATAAAAACTTTCTCTCACCATTTAATATTTTAATTGAATATGTATGCTTTGCCTTGCATTATTCAGTTCAAAATTGTGTTTCAACTATTAAAGAGTGAACTTCATTAGTGTTTTAATATCTCTGCGAATTGCTGCATCATTTCCCCACCACTCAAACCTAAAATATTATGTGACAATAAATATTTAAGAGGGTAGATTCCACAGCAATTTTGGCTGATAATATTCACCATAATGAAGGAAAATATTATCATAAATATGTATCAACATCCAGTTCACCAGAAAATTGAATATTCTCAGTTGTCTCTAAATTTTAGTAAGATATCTTGATATGAGAGACACAATCCTGTACAAATTTATTATCCAGAGAAATAGTCTAAGTCAAATGTATGCATTTTAATTCCTAACTTTTATTTTCTTATTCATAAATAAATTCAGCTACATATGACTCAACACCTATATATCTACGAAGAAAATTGTGGTATGATTTAATGTGGTCTTTATCTGGTTTTATCCTCATATAAGAATTTATATAAAATGAATACACACAGACACACAAATACAGAGAGAGAGAGAGAGAGAGAGAGAGAGAGAGAGAGAGAGAGAAAATTTTGATAGAAAATGTCTCCCCAGAAGACTTGGTATACTGAAGATTTTGTCCCCAGCTAGTATTCTATTGACAAGTTTGTGAGGAGCCATTGGGGCTGTTAGGCAGGAATCTGACATTGGCCAAAGACAAGGAAATGGGCTTTAGACAAGAATCTGACTTTGGGCCATGACAAGGAAGTAAGTTCAGGCAGGAGTCTATTTTTAGGCTAAAACAGAAGTAAATTCAGTCAGGAATCCAAGTCTTAGGCTAAAACAAAGAAGTAGGCCCCAGGCATGAATATGACTGTGGGCTAGGACAGGGAAGTCGGCTCAGATACTTTGTCATCCAGATGAGCCCTTAGAAACAGCAAGAGTGATCACAGGGTGATCACGGGACTCTGTATATTGCCTTGTTTGTTCCTTGACTGTTTGTTTCTATTGTAATGTTGGTTCCTTAAACCTAGAACTGACCTAAATACTTGCATGTAATTAAAAGGGTTTAAAAGAAAAGTTTAAACTAAAGGAACCGGCCTTCAGCCTCAAAACTGGCTGGAGTCATGCTGCAATTTTGTCTAACCATCTCTTTTCTTTTAATCCTCACTCCTGCACTGGCGAACCTGTTGACTGACTGAGTAGGCTTGGTCAGGTGGCACCCACCGTAGGACTCCAGAAAGGGGGGGGGGGGGGCATACAGTGAAGGATACCACGGGAAATTGGAAGTGCACACAGAGCTACTTACAGGGGTAAGTAAAGTAGATTTGGGCCAGCGATAAGTTAACCCCATAAGGATGGGGCAAGGGAATGGAAGAATAGCTTTTGTATATAGGCTTAAAAATATGCTAAAAGCCAGAGGAGTGAAAATAAGTCAGAAACAAATTATCCAGTTTCTGATTTTTATAGGGGAAATGTGTCCTTGGTTCCCTGAGGAGGGTATGATAAGTTTACAGACATGGGAGAGAGTGGGAGAAGGGATAAAAGGGTACTACACAGCACATGGTCCTGAAAAAATTCCCATGGATGCTTTTAGTCTTTGGACCCTGACTAGAGACAGTTTACACCCTAGACATGAGTTGAGAAAAGCAGTCCTTCCTGACAATCTGGAGATGCTTTGAACAAAGAGAAGGAAAACTAAGAAAGCAGGACACTGAGGTGTTACAATAGCTGCCCGCTTCATCTCCAAAAGAACGAGGTGAAGAGTTAGATCTTGAATATAAGAGAGAGAAAGAAAGGATTTCAGAAAAGCAGTTGTCTTGTCTCTGAGCTGTGTCAGCAAAAAAGAATGAAAAGGCTGTTTCAGAGCTCTCCTAGGAACAGGAGGAAAGTCAGGAGACTTCCTGAGTTTCTCTTTGGCTCCCAGATGTCTTTGTCTGTTGTTTGTCGCTGGCATGCCATTGTCCACATGTGTTAATTGATTGGTTTTTTTTGTTTGTTTGTTTCGTTGTCTAAATGTTTGTTCTGTTTGACCCAGGATTTCGAAAACTACTCTCAGCAATAAAAGAACTTCTGAAGGAATCACCATCCCTGACTTCAAGCTGTACTACAAAGCAATAGTGGTAAAAAACTGTGTGGTATTGGAACAGAGACAAGCAGGGGGATCAATGGAATAGAATAGAAGACCCAGAAATGAACCCCCATACCTATAGTCACTTGATCTTTGACAAAGGAGCTAAAACCATCGAGTGGAAAAAAGACAGCATTTACAACAAATGGTGCTGGTCCAACTGGAGGTCAGTATGTAGAAAAATGCAAATTGATCCATACTTATCTCCTTGTACAAAGCTCAATTCCAAGTGGATCAAGGACCTCCACCTAAAACAAGCCACACTGAAACTAATAGAAGAGAAACTGGGGAAAACCCTGGAACACATAGGCACAGGAGAAAAGTTCCTGAACAGAACACCAATGGCCTGTGCTCTAAGACCAAGAATTGACAAATGGGACCTCATAAAACTGCAAAGCTTCTGTAAAGCAAAGGACACAGTCAATAGGACAAAGTGGCAACCAACAGACTGGGAAAAGATCTTCACCAACCCTACATCTGATAAAGGGCTAATATCCAAGGTATACAAAGAACTAAAGAAATTAGACTCTAGACAATCAAAGAACCCTATTAAAAATGGAGCACAGAGCTGAACAAAGAATTCTCAACTGAGGAAGCTCGAATGGTTGAGAAGCACCTAAAGAAGTGTTCAGCATCCCTAGTCATCAGGTAAATGCAAATGAAAACAACACTGAGATTCCACCTCACACCAGTCAGAATGGCTAAGATCAAAAACACAGGTGACAGCACATGTTGGCGAGGATGTGGAGAAAGAGGAACATTCTTCCACTGTTGGTGGGATTGTAAACTGGTACAACCACTATGGAAAGCAGTCTGGCGTTATCTCAGAAAACTGAACATAATGTTACCTGAGGACCCAGCTATATCACTCCTGGGCATATACCCAAAAGACGTTTCAACAAACAACAGGGACACATGCTCCACCATGTTCATAGCAGCCTTATTTACAATAGCCAGAAGTTGAAAAGAACCCAGATGCCCTTCAACAGAAGAATGGATGCAGAAAATGTGGTACATTTATACAATGAAGTACTACTCAGCTATTAAAAACACTGAGTTCATGATATTCTTAGGCAAATGAATGGAGCTGTAAATATCATCTTGAGTGAGGTGACCCAATCTCAAAAGAACATACATGGTATGCACTCACTGATAAGTGGATATTAGCCCAAAAGCTCACAGTTTCTAAGAAACAACGTATAGACCACATAAAACTCACATAGAAGAAAGAAGACCAAAGTGTGGATGCTTTGGTCCTTTCTAGAAGGAGTATCAAAAGTTTCAACCAGAGCTCCCAAAGTCTAAACCACCAGCCAGAAAGCACAAAGGGAGGGACTCATGCACCTGTATAGGGAATTGAGGGTGACCTTGTTAGACTTCAGTGAAAGTGGAGGGCCATGGTCCCCAAAAGTTTGGATCCCCTACTGTGTGGGAGTTCAAGAGCAGGGAGATGGGAGTGGGAGGATGTTTGGAGCACACCCTCACCAAAATTAGGAGGAGGGGGTATGGGATAAGGGGTTTTGGGGGAGAATGGGAAAGGAGATAACATTGAAAGGTAAATATGTATAATATCCAATAAAAAAAAACCACAGAGATAAAGGGTCAAAAAAAAGAGAGGGAGAGAGTTTACTTATATTAAATTATTTTCAAAAGTTTCTAGGAGTTGCTAATTGGCTAAGATCCTATTTTAAGCTCTCCACAAAAGAATTTAAGTCTGTTCAATATTCTCAAGAGAGATGTAAATCCTAATTTTCCTCAACAATTAATTGACAAAAGAGAGGTAATCTCACAAAAAGTAGATGAAGCTATTACTAATCAATATACATATAGTCTGATTAGTTGTTGCCAGTGCTATAACAGTCCTTTGACAAAAGATTATTAATATAGATTTATATATCCTTAAATAGGGTCTTCATGACTCTCTGAGTGTGGAAGGAGCGACTGTTGGCGCTTCAGCCCTGATTTTACAAGAACTCTGAAAAATTGGCTTTAAAAACAAAAGAGGGGGAACGGTACCCCCTCAGAAGGAGTCCCCCTGAAATATTCTCCACCATGCCTTGTTCACTTTTATCTCTCTAAAGCTGAAAGCTCATGGCAAACCTGCTGCTGACTGCCTCTGGCACCACCAAGACCAACAAAACTTTGCCACAGATATGGGGAAGGACCCTCTTACCCTTAAAGGGAATGGCCCAGACCCAGTTCCCTTATGGGGCCAAGGATTGATATGCCTGTCTGATACCATAGAAGGCACAGCTAACCGGCTACCAAAAAGATTACTGAAAAAAATAGATACCCCCACAAAGCCAGGCCCAACCATAAATATGATGAATAACAATTTCCATCCAAGGAAGAGAAATCTCCCTGAGAATTTCCTTCTTTTTCCTTTCCAGGTAAAAATGAATCACACGTGATGTCTGCTGTTGGAAGTTCTAATCCAGATGCTGGCCTCTGAACTTACACTACTAAGACCTTTGAAGGGCCACTGACAAGAACATCAAACAGCTAGAGACTGACATCACTAATCTGAAGGAATCCCTCATTTCGCTGTCTGATGACACCTCCTAAAATCGCAAAGATCCTTATTGGACTTGATTTACTCTATTACAATAGAAAAGGTTGTGTACAGCTCTTGACTGTGTACAGCCCTTAAAGAAGAAGGTTTCCTTTACACAGACAAGACAAGAAGGGTTAAAGAGAGCATGAAATAGGTAGTGAAGGCCCTAAGAAAAATCAGAGAGAGAAAGAGACAGATGAATGCTGGTACAAGAATTGGTTTTCAGCCTCTCCAAGGTTGTCAACCCTATTTCCTCCCATCTTGGGACCATTATTTGGGTTCTTTTTGCTTTTCTCTGCTGGTCCCTGGCCCTCAAATAGGCGGACTAACACTGTGATACAACAGATAAATAATTTGGTAGCAAAACCTACTCAGATACATTATCATAAGTTAGCTATGGAGGACCAAGAGACTCAAGATGAGGTTGATACTTTATACAGGGTGTTTCCAAAACCCATCTCCACTCAACCTAAAAGGGGGGACTTCCACCCCTAACCAAGCAGAGAGGGGCCACCCAGAACCCCCTCTGACAGACGATCTGAATTCTTGCTTAGGCTGCGAGGCTAAGCACTGCAAGCGAATATAAATAAAAGATAAAAATATCTATCTGGGTTCCCTGAGGGACAAGCCTGATTGCATAGGGGTTGATGTCAAAAGTATCCTCTCTCCAGGAAAAAGACACCGGGATGGGTATGGCCCTCATGCCTCACTGGACAACGACAGGGGGACTGGAGCAATTACAAGGCCCCCTTCAAATACTGGAGGTCAGGCCTCTATTCCCACCTTCGAAAGTTTAGAATTGCCACAGCCGTTCTATACTTAGAGTAAGGAGGAGATGTCAGGGGCAGCCCTGCTTACACACTGTAGGCCTAAAATCAGCCATAGGCCTAAAATCAGCAATAGGCCTGTCATACATGTATACTAACACCAAGTCTTGGGTCTCAGTGGAAAAACATTGAAACAGATGCCTATAAGCTAATGTAAACAGGCAGCTTTTGTGGAAATTTACAAGCCTGGGTAGTCATAGACCTTGTTAATAGGTAGCCTTGGCAGACAATACCAACTTAGATAAGGACAAATGAGTCATAGGCAGAGTCATAGTGACTTGTCCCCTGAACCTTCACCCAGCCGATACCCATTTCTGAAGATATCTGTATTCCCCCTGAACACCCATGCTCCAGTGTCATCCCCTTCCCCACATCCTGTCTTTCTTTGTTTATAACCCCTGTGTGAATGAATTACGATTTGAGAAAAAATAAATTATGAAAAAAATAAAAAATAAAAAAGTTAAATCTCTCAGTGTATATTATTCATTGTATATTTTATTAGCTGAACTCTCTGAAGGAGTTTTTCTGCAAGCCTTTGTTCTAATACAATGAGCTTTAAAATCTTGGAGTGCTTGTTGCTCCAGAAACGATTCAAAGGCAATATCTTTTCAATGTTTGGTACCTCAGTTATATCCTAAACAGATTGTGGCACAGAAAATTCCAATAAGATAGTTAGGGCCGGAGAGATGGCTCATCAGTTAAAAGCATTGACTGCTGTTTTGGAGGTCCTGAGTTCAATTCCCAGCAACCACGTGGTGGCTCATAACCATCTATAATGGGATCTAGTGTCCTCTTCTGACTTACAGGTGTACATACCAAAAAATGGTTTACTTTTAATGATTCTCAAAAGTTGTTAGGAGATATTAATTGGCTAAGACCTCATCTTAAGCTTACTACAGGAGAACTTAAACCTGTGTTTGATACCCTCAAGGGGTATGCAAATCCTAATTCCCCTCGACAGTTAACTGATGAGGGACGGATAGCTTTGCAGAAGGTGGAGGAAGCGATTAGCCAAAAGCAGATACATTATATAGACTATAACGAATTGTTGGCTGCTTGCATCCTTGCTACAACTCATGCGCCCACAGCAGTCCTTTGGCAAAAGAAACCATTAATGTGGATTCATCTTCCTTCATCTCCAAGTAAAGTTTTAACACCCTATTATGAAACTATTGCAGTGTTAATACAGGATTGTAAGATAGAATCCTGAAAGTATTTTAGATGAAATATTTATTCCTTATTCCAAACTGCAGCTAAATTGGTTATTGCAGAATACTGATATTTGGCCTATTGCATGTGCAAACTTTTCAGGCAAATTTGATATTCATTATCCAAAAGATAAGTTGTTACTGTTTTCCTCTATGCGTGTTTTTTTATTTCCTATAAATTTACGCATGCAGCCCATAGAAAGTGCGCTTAATGTGTTTACAGATGGCTCACTAATGGGAAGGCAACATATGTGATTGGATCACATGTTCATTCTCTTGAGTTTCCCTCTGCTTCAGCACAAATAATTGAACTACATGCTGTAGCTATTGTTTTTGAAATGCTGAAAAACCAAGCTTTTAATTTGTATACTGATAGCCAATATATAGCTCATGGTTTACAATTACTTGAAACTGTTCCTTTTTTAGATACTGCTAATTCTCAAATTTTGCAATTACTTATGCAAATACAACTTAATTTAAGAGAACGTACAGTTCCTTATTTTGTAGGACATCTAAGAGCTCATACTGGACTGCCCAGACCCCTTAGTGAGGGCAATGCCACAGCAGATTTGTATACCAAGAAGGTTATAGGCCTTACACAGGAACAGTTAGCCAAACAATCTCATTCTCTACATCATCAAAATAATACCTTGAGACGATAATTTGGCATTTCTAAATATTGTGCAAGTTAAATTGCAAAAACTTGTTTTCAGTGTCCTCAAATTTTTTATAATAGTATTAAATCTTGAGGATTTACATGTAATCAATTATGGCAGATAGATGCTACTCATATTTCTGACCTTGGAAAAATATGTACATGTGACTAGTGACACCTTTTCAGGCTTTCTAGTTGCAACTGTTTTAACAAGAGAAGCAACTAAAAATGTAATTAATCATTGCCTGCGTTGTTTTTCTATACTGGGTGTTCCCAAACGGATTAAAACAGACAATGGAACTGCGTATTGCAGTTGACAATTTGAGAGTTTCTGTCGACAATTTAATATTACCCATATTACTAGGATCCATTTTAATCAAGGACAAAGTATTAAGAAACAGGTATTGTGGAACTTTAAAACAGTATCTTCATAAAATAAAAAAAGGGGGAGGTATAGCCCCATACACTACTAATTTATTTAAATCATGTTCTTTTATTTTAAAATTTTAAAATTTGGATGCCAAGGAACTGAGTGTCTATGGCATCCTACAACTTGGCATACTTATGCCTAGGTGAAATGGACGGATCTACTTACAGGCATATGCCATGATCCAGATCAGGTATTTAATATAGGGAAGAGGGAATGTTTTTGTTTCTTCTTCAGGATGCTGAAGGAGCATGCTAGCTGCCAGAATGATTGGTGAGACATGCTGATGCTGGGACCAAGAATGATGCTGACCTGTGTGCTTGGTGATTGCCCTGACAATGGTGACTGGGAAGCTTTATTGGACATATGTTCCTGACCCACCTTTGCTTGCCTATATCCCAGATTGGACAAGCTGCCTTCCTTCAAGCTTTTAGACCTTGTGGGACAGAGAATCAGAAAGAGAAGTTATAATGACTCTTCTACTTCCTTTACTGTGACCAGTTATTCTGACTCATTCATGGACTGGCCTAGAAATTAATCCAGTATTGGAAATGACAGTCTTCATTTGGAAGGCTGGTTCTGGAAATTTTCAGAGACATATTTGGAAGTTGGTTGCAGCTCTCTATAAAGTCACATTGGCTATAGATAACATTGGGACAGGATCTCGACTGACAACAAGTGTTAGTGCTTGTGTTAAAGCTCCTAATCTTTTATTAATTGGTCATGTTAAAATTACTTTTATCTCTTCTACTGTATTCAATGTAAGTTGTATTGATTGTATACATTCTAATTGTGTTAGTGTGTTGAAATCTGGCATGTCGGTTATGGTGGTCTATCAACCAGCTTTTGTTTTATTGCCAGTTAGTATTTCAGAACCTTGGTATTCTGAAAAAGGTTTACAAGTATTGGAAGAAGTGAGTCACGCTTTAAGCAGAAGCAAGAGAGTAGTGGGCTTGATTATTGTTGGCATAGCAGCTTTGATTACATTAATAGCTAGTACCACTGCTTCTGCAATTGCTTTGACACAAGAAGTTAAGACAGCTATGTTCGTTAATCATCTAGCAAAAAATTTTACTAATATTCTGAGTATTCAAGAGGATTTAGATAAACTTTTGGAACAACGGATTGACGTTCTTTATGATACTATTCATATTATTGGAGAGGAGGTTCAGGGTTTAAATGTAAGGAGCCATCTCAAGCGCCATGCCAAATACCAATGGATTTGTGTTACTTCTAAAATTTACAATGACAGCCACTATAATTGGGAAAAGGTTCAGAGACACTTGCAGGGTATTTGGCATAATTCTAACACCTCTTTGGATGTTTTAGCTTTGCACACTGAGAATGTGAATTTAAAGAACGCTGCTCCACTGAGCTTTGATCCAGCAGATACTGCTGATAAAATTATTCATGGCCTGATGTCAGTGTTTCCATCTTGGTCTAGCTTCAAGAATGGCATATATAGCTTGATCATGCTAGCCCTTTTTGTCTTGGGAATACTTTTATTCCTGCTTCCCATGTTAAAGCTTGTCTTTAACCACATCAACATGCTGGCAGCCAAAGTGCATGGCTTGACACTAAGAATGGATCCCCAAATTTAACAGGCTGGCAAGCCAATGATGGGCAACCTTCTGAAGTGCCTTACCAAGCTAAGACAGAAGTGCATTGCTTTTGATAATGCATATTCAATGATGGCTAAGGGGGGGTGTTGCTGTCAGAATGACCTAAGACAGGCTCAGTCTTGTTAAATAATATAAAGGGGGGAGATGTGGGGATCCATTGGGGCTGCTAGGCAGGAATCTGACATTGGTCAAGGACAAGGAAATGGGCTTTAGACAAGAATCTGACTTTGGGCCATGACAAGGAAGTAAGTTCAGGCAGGAGTCTATTTTTAGGCTAAAACAGAAGTAAATTCAGTCAAGAATCCAAGTCTTAGGCTAAAACAAAGAAGTAGGCCCTAAGCATGAATATGACTGTGGGCTAGGACAGGGAAGTCGGCTCAGATACTTTGTCATCCAGATGAGCCCTTAGAAACAGCAAGAGTGATCACAGGGTGATCACGGGACTCTGTATATTGCCTTGTTTGTTCCTTGACTGTTTGTTTCTATTGTAATGTTGGTTCCTTAAACCTAGAACTGACCTAAATACTTGCATGTAATTGAAAGGGTTTAAAAGAAAAGTTGAATTAAACGAACCAGCCTTCAGCCTCAGAACTGGCTGGAGTCATGCTGCAATTTTGTCTAACCATCTCTTTTCTTTTAATCCTCACTCCTGTGCTGGAGAACCTGTTGACTGACTGAGTGGGCTTGGTCTCAAGTTAATTTCCATCAATGGATTATTACATTGGAAAGTTCTGAGTTAATGATATACTAGTAAGTAGGGCCTAGTTAAAGAGAGTAGAACAATAGCCATGTTTCTTCGAAGGGTATATCCTGTTTGTCACTTCCTGTCTCTGTCTATGTCTGTCTATGTCTCTGTCTCTGTTCCTCTGTTTCTCTGTCTTTCAGTCTCTCTGTCTTTATGACTGTCTGTATCACTCTCTGTTTCTCTCTCATGTGTGTATGTGTGTGAGTATATGAGTGTGAGTGTGTGTGTGTTAAATGTATGAAACTGTTCATCATACTTAGCCATCAGAGAAATGCTAACTAAACTTTACTGAAATGTCATCTGATCACATCCCAATGACTAGCCTCAAAAGAACAAAAAATAACAAATGCTGTTGCAGACGTATTGAAAAGGGATTCCTTAGACACGATGGAGGGAGTGTGATCATATACAGCTACTGAGTAATAAGTATGGAGGTTTGCCAAAAGACTAAAATCAAATCTTTCATATAACCAAGCTATGCTATTTATGGGTACATAGACACTCCTCTGTGTACTAGTCACAATAGTGAGGAAATGGAATCAGCTTACATGTCCATCAAGAATTGCATAAAGGAAATGTGTTACATATACTCAATGGAATTTCATGAAGCTGTAAAGAAAAAAATGAAATAATGTGTTATGAAAATGGCTCTCAGTAGTTGATAAAGTGCTAACTGGAGTCCATAAATCTGATCCCCAGCATTCTTGTAAAACAACAAAACCAAACTGGCTGTGTCAATGAATTCCTGTAATCACAGAATTAAGGAGGCAGGGAAGACAGGACAATCCTTGGGGTCAGCCTCAACAAATTGTCAAATTCAAAATCTAAGGTAGAGAGACATTGTCTCAAAAAGTAAGATAGAAAATTCCTGAGAAACAACCTCAATATTAACCTCTGTCCATCATATGCACACATACACACACTTATGTACTCAAACTTGCAAACACACATACACAAAATCAAATGCATACACAGAAAAGAAAAATGAAATCATGGCTTTTGAAAGAAAATAGATGAAAGTAGAATTTATTATATTCAGTAAAGTAGGCAGATTCAGAAAGGCAAATACCACATTTTCTCTCAAATGCAAAATCCAAATTTAGAACAATATATATCTGTGCACATATGTACCATGCAGTGTGTGTGTGTGTGTAGAAGTTAAAAAAAATAGTGAGAAAAAGTAGAAAAATTCTTAGGAGCACTGAGGGTAATGATATACATGCGACATGAAATTAGAAGGAGGAATAACATGGAGGAAGAAACGGAACCAGTTGGAGGAACATCAGGAGTATTATGAATTGGAGTGAGTAAGAGAGGTGGTGGATTAAAAAAAGGGTAAGGATATGTATGTGTGAAGATCCATAATAAAACCTATTACTCTGAGTGGTAAGTTCAGCTTCACTAGAAAGTAAAAATAATGTAGAAATAAAAAAAATAAGCTTCAAGATAAGCTCAAACTAAAGCAGTTTTTGATCACCAAATCAGCATCACAGAAAATAATTAATGGGTCCTACATGTAATGCAAGAATAGTCCCAATCATGTGAGCACAAGAAGGAATATATTTTCTCCATGAAATAGATAAACAATGGAATTGGAGGAAAAACTGACTTACATCTACCTCAGTAGAACAACAAATCCTAACATAAGCAGAGAGAGTCAAAAGAACAACAATGATCATATCAACACAGAAAACAGCCAAGAAAGGCACAGGAGTAAGAGGTAGCTCTCAATGATAGCCCAAAATGTATGTAGTTCTAAGAGACATTATTCTCTAATTAAACAATGTACACCTGATGACATCAGGTATTGAATTGAAAATCAATTGAAAATCATGGTTCAACTATTTGTTGCCTGAAAGAATCACATTTCTCTACGAAAATGTTGCACAGATTCAGAGTGAAAAAATCTATGTCAATGTATTAGGCAAATGGAACCCCAAATAAAACAGAAGTTGCTACAATCATGTCAGGTGAAGTAGACTTAAAGTCCAAAATATAAATGAAAGAATGTCAGTACATATTATTAAAGTAAGCAACTCATTTAGAAGTCATGACTCTTGTAAATATATGCACTATCATTGTCATACTCAATTTTATGGAGCAACCACTACTAGATGTTAAGGTCCAGAAAAAATAATAGATAATGGCACCAATAACTCTGCCATCAATAGATAGATCACCCAGACCAAAAAAGGAATCAATATAGAAATTTTAAACTTAAATTTTAATATTAGCCTTGTGGAGTTAGCACAATATTATATCTAGCAACTGGAAAATGCATATTCTTAGTAGCAGCTAAAGGAACTTTTTATAAAACAAATCATAAATTAGGCTATAAAGCAACTCTTAAGATGTTATCAAATCAGAACTACTTTTATCTTAGAAAAGAATAAACTTGGAAACCAACAACAAGAGAAATGAGAGAAACTAAACAAATATACAGAGAATGAAAAACACACAATTAAATGGTCAGTGAGTGACTGGAGAAATCAGGGAGTAAATGAATTCATAAAATCAAATTAAAATATAACATGTTAGAAATTTAAAGATGACCTGGAAAGGTGGCTCGGAGGTTAAGAGCACTGACTATTATTCCAGAGGTACTGAGTTCACTTCCCAGCAGCCACATGATGGTTTACAACCATCTGTAATGAGATCTGATGCCCTCTTCAGGTGTGTCTGAAGACACCAACAGTATAAACTCACATATATAAAAGAAATAAATCTTTTTTTAAAAAGGAAATTTAAAGATACAGCAAAGGCAGTTCTAACATGAAAGTTTATAGCTATCGGTAGTTACATCAAAAATCAGATTATAAATGTAAAAATCAATAATTGATATCACTGTTTTATAAAAACAGGACCAAGTAGGAGAAGAGATAATGCAGGGCAGGATTTAATAAAATGCATAAGGAAAAAACATGAAAAAAGTCAATGAAGTAACTGATTGGTTCTTTATAAAGATAAAAGTAAGATTAACAAACCCTGAGGTGCACTTGGGGCACAGCCAGAAGAAATGAGTTGTCTGTGGTCCTTGACCTTCACTTTCTGGTCCAGGGCTTTCCTTCCTGTTTTAAGGAGACTTTTGGGACCCCAGAATCATCCTTATTCTCTGAGGAAATTTGTGGGGGCAGCCATGAACATCCATCTTATATACTTCCCCAGCCAATCCCCCACCAATTGGGTCCACTTGGGGCAGAGCCTGCTGTTTCACCAGCAACAACAATCTTAGGCCCCTCAGCCAATCTCCTGCCTGCCAGGAGCACATCCAGCAGAGGTAAGTTGTGTTGTTACCTAAGATCCATTGTCAGGCTCTGCCTCCTTCTGTGAGAAATCCTGTTGAAATCGGGAACAACTAGCCAACACTAGGAATAACTAGATGGCTAAAGGACAACATGAGAACACAATCAAAAAGGACCAGGGCAATATGGGACCACGAGAGCCGAGCTGTCCTGCTACATCCTAACACAATCTAAGCACAATAAGATGACCTTAAATCCAATCTTATAGAGGCCTTTAAAGAGGAAATCAATAAATCCCTTAAATAAATACAATAAAATACAATCAAACAAGTGAAGAAAACAAATAAAGCTGTTCATGACCTGAAAACAGAAATAGAAGAAATAATGAAAACACAAACTAAGGGAATCCTGGAGATGGAAAACCTAGGGAAGAGAACAAGAACTACAGATGCAAGCATCACCAACAGAATACAAGAGATAAAAGGAAAATTTCCAGAATAAAAGATTTAATTGAAGAAATCTACACATTGTCAAAGAAAATACTAAATCTAAAATGTTCATGATGCAAAACATGTAAGAAATCTGGGACATGATCAAAAGACCAAACTTAAGAAGAATATTCTAAACTATAAGGCCCAGAAAATATCTTCAACAAAAATTGAAGAAGAAAATGTCTACAACCTAAAGAAATATATGTCTATATACATATGAAAAGCTTACAAAATATAAAATAGATAGGACTACCAAAGAAGCCCTCCTGCCACATGATAATTGAAACACCAAATGTACAGAACACAGAAAGAATATTAAAAGCTGCAAAGGAAAGGGGCCAAGTAACATAAAGGCAGACCTATCAATTTATGCCAGACTTCTCAACCAATACTCTAAAAGACAAAAGAGCATGGGCAGAGGGCTTGCACACTCTTAGACACCACAGATGTCATCCAAGATGACTATACTCAGCAAAACTTTCAATCACTGTAGATGGAGAAAAGAAGATATTCCATGACAAAACCAAATTTAAACAATATCCACAAATCCAGCCCTCTAGAAGATACTAGAAAGAATGCTCCAAACAAAGGAGGCTAACTACATACATTGAAACATATCAAATAGTTAACACCACACCAGAAAACATAAAAGAGGACACACACACACACACCACACTACCACCAACATCAAGATAACAGGAATTAACACTCATTGGTCATTAATATCTCTCAATACTAATATATTCAATTTCCCAATAAAAAGACACAGACTAACAGAGTAGATATGAAAACAAGATCTTGTATTTGGCTGCATACAAGAAACACATCTCAGCAACAATGATGGACAATACCTCAGAGCAAAGGGCTGGAAAAAGGTTTTCTAAGCAAACGAATCCAAGAAGCAAGCTGGAGTTAATATCTAACAAAATACATTTCCAATCAAAATTAGAGATGGGGAAGGACACTTCATATTCATCAAAGGAAAAAAATCTACTAAAATTACCTCTTAACTCTAAATTTCTATGCTCCAAACACAAGGGCACATACATTCACAAAAGAAACATTACTAAAATTTAAATCAGACATTAAACCTTACACATTAATAATGGGAGATATCAATACCCCATTCTCACCAATGAACTTGTTATCTAGACAGAAACTAAACTGGGAAATAATGTAGACATTATAAACCTAACAGATATTTATAAAATGTTTTACCCAAACAGAAAAAAATATACTTCCTTCTCAGCTCATAATGGAACTGTCTTTAAAGTTGACCATATACAAGGCACAAAGAAAGTCTCAACAGATACAAGAAAACTGAAATAACCTCCTGTATCTTATCAGACCACAATGGATTAAAGCTGGAATTAAACAACAGAAACAACAGAAAGCCTACAAACACAGGGAAACTGAACAATTATCTACTAAATGACCACTGGGTCAGGGAAGAAATAAGGAAATTAAAGACTTTCTAGAATTCAGTGACTATGAAGGCAAAACATACCTATGCTTATGATGTGCTTATGGTATATAGCTGCAATGAAAGTAGTACTAAGAGGAAAATTCATAGCATTAAGTACTTTCATAAAGAAATTGGGGAGATATCATACTAGCAATTTAAAAGCACACCTAAAAGTTCAAGAACTAAAAGAAGCATAAACCACCCAAGAGGAGTAGATGGCAGAATATAATCAAACTCAGGGCTGAAATCAATAAATTATAATCAAGGAGAACAACACAATGAATCAATAAAACCAAGAGCCAATACTTTTAAAAAATCAACAAGGTGGACACATCTTTAACCAAACTGACTAAATGACAGACAGACAGTACCCTAATCATTAAAATCAGAAATAAAGGGGAACATAACAATGAACACTAGAGAAGTCCAAAGAATCATTAAATCTTACTCCAAAGGGCTGTGCTCTACAAAATTGGAAAATCTAAACAAAATGGATGATTTTCTTGGTAGAGTCCACTACCAAAGTTAAATCAAGATCAGGTAAACAACTCAAATAGTCCTATAACCCCCTAAGGAAATAGAAACACTTACTTAATGTCTCCAAACCAACAAAGGCTAGGGCCAGATGGTTTTAGTGCAGAATTTTACCAGTCTTTCAAAGAACAGATAACCAATGCTCTCCAAAATGAAAATAGAAGAAAAGTGCCAAAGTCATTCTATGAAGCCATAGTCACTCTGATAGCTAAACCACACAAAAATTCAAAAAAGAAGGAGAATTTCAGATCAATTTCACTTATGAACTTCAATGTAAAAGTACTCAATAAAATACTTATAAGCCAAATCCAGGAACACATAAAGAACATCACCCGCCATGATAAAGCAAGCTTCATCCCAGGAATTTAGGGATGATTCAACATATAAAAAATCCATCAATGTATCAATGTAATACATCATATTAACAAACTGAAAGGAAAGACACATAATCATCTTATTAGATGCTGGAAAGGCTTTTGACAAAAAAAAAAGCCTCTACATGTTAAAAGTCTTGAAGAGATCAAGGACACAAGGTCTATACCTAAACATAATAAAGGCAATGTACAGCAAGCCAAGAGCCAACATCAAATTAAATGGAGAAAAATTTAAAGAATTACACTAAAATCAGGGACAAGGCTTCCTACTTCCTGAATCTATTCAACTTAGTATGTGAAGTTTTAGCTATAACAATAAGATAATTAAAGTAGATCAAAAAGATCCATATTGAAAAGGAAGCATTCAAAATATTGCTATTTGTAGATGATAAGGTAGTATTCCTAAGTGACCCTCAAAATTATACCAGCAAACGCATACACCAAGTAAACACTTCCAGCAAACTGGCTGGATAAAACAATCAATTTTTTAAAATTAGTAGCTTCCCTTTATACAAAAGATAAATGAATTGAGAAAGAAATTAGGGAAGCAACACCCTTTATAATAGCCACAAGTAATATAAAATATCTTAGTTTAACTCTAACCAACAAAGTGAAAAACCTGTATAACAAGAACTTCAGGTCTCAACTTAAATAAGAACAAGTGAATCATAGGCAGAGTCATAGTGACCTGTCCCCTGAACTTTCACCCAGCCAATACCCTGTTCTGGAAGATATCTGTATTCCCCTTGAACACCCATCCTCTGGTGTGATCCCCTTCCCCACACCCTGCTTTTTTGTGTGTGTAACCTCTGAGTGAATAAGTAAAAATTACAATTTGACTTAAAAAATAAATTAATTTAAATAAAAAAAAGAATTAAAAAAACAAAAACAACAGCAACAACAAAAAAGAAAATGTATCATTACTAATATCAGAACTGACATTTATATAGGTAGACACTCTTTAAAAATCAACAAAAGGAACACTTTTTTGTTGTTGATATTAGAAAACTATGTCAATGGCATTTAAAAAAAGGACAAGTGAAAAAATAAAAACCAAAAAATAAATAAATAAATAAATAAAAAAGAACTTCAGGTCTCTGAAGAAAAAATCCTATCAGAAGATGAAAAGATCTCCCATGACCAGTGATCTGTAGGATTAACAAAGTAAAAATGGCCATCTTTCCAAAGGCACGCTACAGATTCAATTCAAATCCCATAAAAATTTCAACACAATACTTTACAGACCTTGAAAGAGCTATTCCAGCCATATGGAAAAACAAACAAACAAACAAAAAAACATAATAACTAAAATAGTCCTGTACAATAAAAGAACTTCTGAAGGTATCACCATCCCTGATCTCAAGCTGTATTACAGAGCAGTAGTAATAAAACCTCCATGGTATTGGCCTAAAAACAGACAGATTGATAAATGTAATAGAATCTAAGACCCTGAAATAATCTTACACACCTACAGAAACATGTTTTTTGACATAGAAGCCAAACTCATACAATGGAAAAAGAAATCATCTGGACTAACTGGATGTCTAAATGTAGAAGAATGGAAATAGATTCATATTTATTACATTGCAAAAAACTTAAGTCCAAGTGGATCAAAGACCTCAACATAAAGCTGGAAACACTGAATCTAATAGAAGAGAAAATGGTGAACTGTCTTGAACACATTGGCATAGGAGAAAAATTACAGAACAGAACACCAATAGCTCAAGCACTAAGATCAACAATTAATAAATAGGACTTTATAAAACTAAAAATCTTCTGCAAGTGTAAGGACAAAATGGCAGCCTACAGAATGAGAATATATCTTCATCTGACAGAGGACTAATGTTTGGGACACTGGGACAAGGGACTGGGGTACATATTTTACATAGCAAGGAAAGCAGATCTGGCCTCCAGGTTCTCACAGAATCTCTCAGTACCAACCTGGCATATCCTGCCTACAGCCTTGAACTTCCAGCCCAGGGGGTGCTTCCTTTATAGTCCAAACATTTAGCTCTCTCTTTCTTTTTCTTCCCTT
>NW_021620295.1:700024-706373 GCF_004785775.1 Grammomys surdaster
TCCCCATAGCAACCCCACTGGCCTCAATCTTTGGGGACAGTGAACTCACTCAAGAACAGCTTACCAATAAACCTGCCTTTAATTTATTCTAATCTGGCTTGAACTGGCTCTTTTCACTGGCAGAAAAATAACCTATCAGCTAATATCCAAAATATGTAAAGAACTCTGAAGTTAACTACCAACAAACCAAATGGTCCAATTAAAAAATGGGGTACAGAGCTAAACAACAGATAATTCTCTAATGGCTAAGAAGACCTGAAAGAAATGTTCAGCGTTCTTAGTCATCAGGGAAATGCAAATCAGAATGACTCTGAGATTTCATCTTACACCTATCAGAATGGCTAAGATCACAAAGCAGCCCATGTTGGCAAGAATGTGGAACAAAGGGAACACTCCCACATTGCTGATGAGAGACGAAACTTTTACACTTTCAAATCAATTTGGCTGCTTCTCAGAAAATTGGGAATAGTTCTACCCCAAGACACAGCTGTACCACTCCTGGGAATATACCCAAACGATATCCCACTATATCACAAGGACATTTCCTCAACCATGTTCATCCCAGCTTTATTTACAATGCCCAGAAACTGGCAACAACCTAGATATCCTTCAACAGAAGAATGGATAAAGAAAATGTGGTACATCTACACAATGGAATTCTCTGCTATTAAAAATAAAGACATCATGAAATTTTCAGGCAAATGGATGGAGCTAGAAAATATCCTGACTAAAGTAACCGAAACTCAGAAAGAGAGGCATGGAATATACTCACTTATAAGTGGACATCAGCCTTAAAGTACAAGATAATCATGGGTCTATAATCTACAGACCCAAAGAAAATAAGTAATAAGGAGGACCCAAGGGAAAAGGTTTGAATCCCACTCAGAATGAGAAATAAAATAGACACTGGAGGTGGATGGATGGGGGGAACTACGTGAGAGGGGGGTACAAAGGAGACCAGAGATGGGGATCAGGTGTGAAGAGATGGGGGTGGGAGAGCATTGGGAGAGAGAACCAAAATTGTGATGGCATCTTTAGGACTAGCTGAAGACTTGAGACTCAGGAAGCTCCTAGGAGTCTCTAGGGGTGACTCTAGCTGAGATTTCTAGCAGCAGAGCATAAAGAGATTGAAGCAACCACCCCTGTTGCCAGACAGGACTTTCAGTGGAGGAGTAGGGACATCAACTTATCCATAAAACCTTCAACCTTTGTCTTGTCTGCAAGATGTGCAGGGATAAAAAGGGAGCAGAGATTGAGGGAATGACCAACCAATGACTGGCACAACTTAAGACCCATCCCATGTGAGAGATCCAACCCCTGACACTATTAATGATACTCTACTATGCTTGTAGACATGAGCCTACCTTAAATGTCTTCTGAGAGTCTTCATCCAGCAGCAGATAGAAAGAAGAGTGGGAGAAAGAACTGAGAGAGCCAGAGGAATCAAAGACACCACAGAAAACTTACAGCATCAACTAATCTGGGCCTGTGGGGGCTCACAGAGAATTAACCACCACCCAAAGAGCATGCATGAACTGGACCTAGGTTTCCCACAATTTGTAGCAGATATGTAGCTTGGTCTTCATGTGGGTGCCCTAACGATTGGAGCAGGGGCTGTTTCTGACTCTGATTCTGCCATTGGATCTCCTTCCTCTAGGCGGAATGTCTGGTTGGGCCTTATTGGGAGAGGATGCACTTAGTGCTGCTTTGACTTGATGTTTAAGGGTGGGGTCATGTCCAGAAAAGGCTTCATCCATCTCTGAGGAGAAGGGTAGGGGATGATGAGGGAGGGATTTGTGAGGGTAGTACAGGAAGGAAAGAAGAGAGGGCAATCTGTGCCCAGGATGTTAAGTGAATTGATTAATTAATTAATCAACTAATTAATTAATCAACTAATTTAAAAGTTTTACAAACCTTTAACCAAACTAAGTTTAAAAAAGAGGTAATTAGAATTTATAAACGTTAATACAAAATGGGGACATTACAACAGATACTAAGGAAATACCAAAGATTATTTTATTTCAAAAAATTGAAAATCTAGACGCAACATATAAATTTCTAGGCATTTATGACCCACCAAATTGAATCAAGAGGATAAAATTAACTTATACACATCTATAACAAGCAACAAGACTGCCACAATAATAGTCTTCTAAAAATGAAAAATTCTAAACTATTTATTGGTAAATTTCATCAGATCCTTAAAGAACTATCACCACTGTTCTTTAAACTATTTCACAAAAGAATTGTTTTTAAAAAAGAAACCACTAACAAACCCATTTATATGAAGCCAGTATTACCCTAGTTCAAAAACCAGTTATGGTATCAACAACATTGCGTACAGAAAGAAAACTTAGACCAAGTCTATTCTTAACAAAGAACTTGTAAAACAAACTCAATAATACATTAAATAGCTGTGTGTAAGATCATATCAATTTCATTTCAGAATACAAGGATGATTCAACATGGGCAATAAACGTAATGCAGCACATGAAATAACTCAGACTCAGAAGTCACATTTTTTCAACAGAAGTAAGGAAATAAAAAGCCTTTGACAAAGTTCAACAATAATTCATTATAACAATTCTTAAGAATTTAGAGAGCATATGCCTTAATATAAAAAGGATTATATTTGACAAATTTATATTCAGCATTATACTAAATGTGGGAGACAACAAAAAGACTTCCTTTAAAAATGTATATGAGATAATGGTGTCTACTGTCTCCATGCTTACTCACCAGAATCCTTGAACTCTAAGTGAGATCAGAATTACAAAAGAAAGAAAGAGGGCATATATCATGTTAAAGCTTATCTTTAACAACACTGACATGTTGGCAGCCAAAGTACATGGCTTGAACCTGAAAATGGACCTCCAGACAGAGTTATTAAATTAATAGGCTGGCAAGCCATGGACAGGTAAGGCTCTGCACAGAGCCTTACCAACCTAAGACATAAGTGCATTACTTTGGATAATTCATATTCCATAATAGGTAAGGATGGCATTCTTGCTAGAATGACCTAAGACAGGTTCAGTCTTGTTAATGAAATAAAAAGGTGGGAGAGGTGGAGCGCCTTTGGGGCTGCATGGCAAGAATCTGACATGGATCAAGGAAATGGGCTACTTGGTAGGAATATGACATTGGCCAAGGGCAACAAGGAGGCTTCAGGCAAGAATCTGACATTAGACTAGAACGAAGAAATAATTTCAGACAGGAATCTAAATTTTAGGCCAGAATAAGGAAGTAGGCTTCAGCATGAAAATGACTTTGGGCTAGGACAGGGAAGTAGGCTCAGATATTTTGGTAAACCTGATAAGTCCTTAGAAACAGTGATCACGGGAATGTTCACATAATTGGGTTTAATGCCTTGCTTGTTCTTTGATTATTTGTGTTTATTGTCTTGCTTGTTCCTTGACTATTTGCATCTATAGTAATACTAGACCCTCAGCCTAGAACTGACCTTAATGCATGCATGTAATTAAAATGGTATAAAAGCAAAAATGAGGAGCAGGGATGGGATAGGGGGTTCTAGGAAGGGAAAATGGGGGAAAGGAATGACATCTGAAATGTAAATAAATAAAATATCCAAAAAAGTCATTTCCCATTCAAAAAAAAAAAAAAGATGGTAAGTATGAGGTATGAGGTAGCTGATAAAGGAGCTATTCCAGGTTACACGAGGAATCAAAGGAAGGATCAAAGCCACATGTTGGAGGCAGGCAGTAGGGAGAAAGCATAACTAGAAGCCTTTAACATGACTTCCAATGAAACACAAGACAGAATGGAGTAAGTGGCCAAGGATGGATATTTTATGCCATTTTGATGATGTCTAAGACATGGAAGCAATCTGTAGTTGTCCAATATTCTCACTCTGGGAAGATTCAGGCCTAGGAAACATGGCTTGTTGTGTAAGGAAAGGGTGATTTTGAGGCAGCATGGATTAGCTTGTTTCCACATAGTTCTGAGGGAGTTCCTTGCTATTTCCTTCTTAGGGCATGGCAGTAGATTCAGATTACCATAACCCTCTAGGGTGTCAAAGTGTCACAAAATGCAGCAAAAGAAAAACGTAGTTAGCTAAGAAAAACATACAATTTGCTCAAAGAAAGAAAAGTCAACTGTTCTTGGCCACTTAGCTAAGACCGCAGAGAGCCTTGATTGTCCTCTTGCTGAGTTCTTCCCTAAATCAGTGAATACACAGTCAGCTGGCAAAGGAAAGAGACTCAGATTCACTGACTGCTGATTCTCTAATCTAATTTGTAAGTATGAGGAAGAAGAGCAATCAGTTACTTACCCTGTCAGGGTGATCCTATTAGAGCCAAAGTTTTGTGGGCTAGTAAGCAGCTGTGAGAATGTTTGTTTTGCTCTTTCTGCTACCAGACTTCAGAAACATCCACTGCTGAAGTGACTCCCACACATATCTCACTCTCTGGGAGTGAGGCCTGGATGAATAATCCACCTTCTAATGTGGTGAGCAAAACAAATTTCAGAGCCCAGCTCTTATTCATTTAAAACAGTTGTTTGCTAATAAAAATGTCATACTCAAAAAAGAAAAAAGAAAAAGAAATAGGGCAGAGAAATGTACAATTATCTCTATCTTCAGACAATATGTTTTTGTACCTAAAAAAACATAAATACTCTACGAGAAAACTCCTAGATCTGATAAATACTTTCAGTAAAGCCTCAGGATACAAAATCAACACATAAAACAAGGTTATAGAGTGGCTAAATTACTAGAAGCACTTTACAGATGCAATGTAATCCCCATGACCATGCCAATGACATTTTGGGAAAAATAAAAATGTTGATATTAAAATAAATGTGGAAACACAGAAATCCTCGGACAGCCAAAGCAATTATATACAGTATGCGCAATACTAAAGAAAGTATCATAACACTTTATTTCAATTGTGTTTTGATGAATAAACAGACCACAAGTCAATGGAAACAAATCTACTACTAAGGCGAATAAACCTCTATGACATTAAAAATTGGATCACTTGACTATAAGAACAAACAGCACAGCAGAATGCGAAGTCTGCATAATGGGAAACAGCCTTTGCCAACTGTACTTCTAAAGGGGACTAATAGCTAAAATACATAATAACTCAAGAGTAAGTGTCAAAAATGACAAATAAATTAAGTGACCTGTTCTCAAAAGAAAATTACAAATAGCCAGTAAGCTTGTGAAGTTTTTTTTCAACTCTGTTAACCATCCCTGAAATGCAGATTAGATTGATATGCTACTCCTTCTTACTTCAGTCAAAACTGCTATCAACAAGAAAAAACAATTTTAAGTGCTGGAGAGGATGCAGCCAAAATGAACCTTTATATATTGCTTGGGAGACTGCACTGGTGCAGCCACTGTGAAAACCAGTACAGATATTCATAAAATATTAAAAATGCTACCACCATGTGATCCAGCTACCACACTCCTAGATTTACACTCAAAGCCATCTAAGGGAGCATACTGTGAAGACACCTGCTGGAATATACTTTATTTATATATTGTTATTGCCGTTTGAAGCTTACTGAGAAGCTTCCTGGAGGTATGTAACTCTTCTCCCATTTCAGATACATGTTTGTCACAAAATATTCTACAAGATCCTTTGCCTGGAGACAGGTTGGCCCCCTCTCCGTGAAAAGGAGAAAGGAGAATACCAAACCAGTACTAGTAAAAACACCATGCCCCTGTGAACAGCTGAAAGGTACACCATTCTCAGGACTCCAACAAAGAAACAAGCTGAGAAAGCCATGTTGAGTAAGCTAGTAAGCGTCACTATCCGTGGCCTCTGCATCAGCTCCTGCCTCCAGGGTTCTGCTCTGCTTGAGTTTCTGTACTGAAGTCCTTTGGTGATCAATACCAATATGGAAGTGTAAGCCAAATAAACCCTTTCCTCTCCAACTTGCTATTTTGTTGTAAGTTTTGTCACAGCCTAGAATGACTAAGACACTTGCCATATTTAATAACTCATTCAAAATCAAAAGCATGGCTCTGGTAGATCTTTATCCAATGTGGAACACCTGCTCATCCATCTTTTTAGAGATTAGTCACAAGAGCAAAGATATGGGATGAGCCTTGATGTCCATTACCAGATGCAGGGAGACAGAAATTGTGGCCTATAAACTGCATGAAGTGTTTTTAACTGTAAAGAATTGAAGTGTCAAGTATAGAAAATGGATCAAACTGGAAAGCGATTATGTTAAACAAAAGCTAGACTCAGGCAGACAAATGGTATGTTTTCTTCTTATGTGGAAACTAGACTTCTCTCTCTTTCTCTCTCCTTTTCTCTCTGTTTCTCTCTGTTTCTCTCTCTCTCTCTCTCTCTCTCTCTCTCTCTCTCTCTCTCTCTCT
>NW_021620295.1:706383-744542 GCF_004785775.1 Grammomys surdaster
TCTCTCTCTCTCTCTCTCTCTCTCTCTCTCTCTCTCTCTCTCTCTCTTTCTGTGTGTGTGTGTGTATGTGTGTGCATGTGCACACACACATCAAAGTAGAAGGGAAGCCATATGGGGAATGGAAGCAAAGGGGAGGTGACAACTGGTAAGAGTGACCTGGAAGGCAAAATCAAATATTGTATGCTTTCCTTCATATGGGATAATAGTTAACAATATATTTGATAATATCTAAGTATCTATATTACTTAAAATCAGGGGAAGAAAGATACCACCGAAAGTGGAGAAAGAGAGTAAGGCAGGATGATTGGGGAAAATATGAGGAAAGGTCGAGAACATTCCAAACAGTCAAAATGGGAAAGAGATCTCCAAGTGGTACTTCAGAACTACCAACTGTGACCCCTAGGATTCCCTCAGCCTGCCCCAAAGGGCATGCCTTCCTCTGACATTTAAAACATTTGATGCCTATAGTGACTGTATAAACTAAAGCTAAAACAAAGGCCAGATGGAGCTCAGCTTCTGATTATATCAATCATGTCCCTTCTACTAACAATATGACCTAAGGTGCAACACGATTTTTATGCTGATGAATATTGTTTATACTGTTCTACACCCATAATGTCTGGCCTATGATCATCAAATCATTGATGCATATAATGAAGCATGGCCAAAAAAGAGAGAAAAGTTGATAAAAAACAAATATTTGGAGAGCTCAGATACTGTGTTTATCAGATGTGACTTTTCAACCAGTTGTGATAAATAAATTAAAGGAAGCAGTATAAAATTTTTGAAATAAGGAACACTAGAAAATGTACAAACATAAGCCAAGAACTGCATTAGTTCGGTTTTTGGTACTATAGCAAAATATCTGAGGCCTCATTTATAAATGATAGGGGTTTACTTACCTTGTGGTAAATGCTATAGAGTCTAGAAAAACTGCTACTAATATCTGCTCACCATCTGATGAAGACCTGTGGCATCAAACCCTGAGGGGGCATCAAGTATTGAAATAGAAAAACCTTGCCCGCTTGGGTCTTTCTTCCTTTTATAAAGCCATTAGGAGGCTTTATCTGATTCCAATTCCTTCCTTATGGCCTCTCTTCTAAACACCAATAACACATCAAAAGAAGATTAAGTTTTCAATCCACAGTCTTTGGAGATGAGGCATTCCAAGCACAGCAAGAATCAATCAGAACTGACAAAGTGTAAAACAGACTCCCCATCAAAATATTCCTAGGTTGTTCACTCCCTTTGAAAGCTTGGGCTTCAAATTACATTATGTCTAGATAAATGAACAAAAGTTATTCAAAAGGTGTGGAGTCAGGAGTGGCAATTAAGAAGCAGTACTAAGTGGCGTGCCCCCCTCCAAAAAAACAAGGCAAGTGTCAAGAAAAGGGAACCAGTAGAACAAAGAGTAAAGAACCAAATGGTGAACTAAAATTCACCTATGTCAATGATCATATTAACTGTAATAATAATTAACTGTAAACAAACTAAGCACTCTATATAAAAGCCAATATATGACCAGAATAGTTTTAAATAAGGAGAACTAACTATGTTGATAAGGATACACAGTGATAGTTGCATTTAGTTATCAACTGTCAACTTTGATACTGTATTAAGAGGCTAGTGAAATGGTCTCATATGTCTCTGTGTATTTCCAGAGACTAGCACATGGGACAGTGAGACAGGACAGGAAAAGTCGGACCTGAAGAGGGGTGATATACTCAAACAAAGGAGTGGACTACTGCGGATTGTTGTCCATATGCAGGTGAGGGCAGGTGTAATATAAGACTAGAGTCTGTGATTGGACACTGAAAAAGGAAGGAGGGGCTGAAAGTTTCAGAAACAGAAGACAGGGAACAGAGAGGACAGAAGGACAGAAAAGATGGAGGAAGAAGAGGATGAACCTGATCCATGTGATTTTAGATAGCCACAGGAAGCTATAAATATCATATATATATATATATATATATATATATATATATATATATATATATCATATCAAGAGATAGAACAATATAGAACAATTTGTCCAATCTAGGTGGGCAGCTTGTATCAACATCAATTGTTTTGAGTTCTTTGTGTGGGTGTTTTGTGAGTTGAGAATTTATTGTTATAAATTATAAGCCTCTAGAATTTTGATTTTACTGGATTATGGAGATTTGTAACAGCTAGTCACAGGGGTGGGGGATAGATCGGAAGACAGCGAGCAGTGCAGAGGCAGGCGAGCAGGGAGAGCCTCAGCTTGCAGTTCTCAATAGGGAAGGGGAAACTGTTACTAGAGTGCAGCTGGCATTAGTGTGTGTTGTTTTCGAAAATTACACACAACAGACTCCATAATGGAAATGTGAAGTCAGAGGTGACTAGTTTTGGTTTTATTTCTGTTTCTTTTTCTAAAAGAAGACCTCACAGGATAGCACCGGACTATAGGTCACTTTGTAAATGAAGCTGGTCTCAAAATCTTGGCAGCTTTTCTGCCTCTTCCTCTTGACCTGAGCCACTGAACCGAGATTAGTAGTATGTGTACCTACCACTGCTGTCAGCCCCTGACATCAGGCTCGTGCTTCTTTGATCATTTAACATGGACTTCATAGCAGTGATTCTAGAGGGAACTTCTAGTCTTCAGTACCACACTGAAACTTCTGAGACATCTCACTTCCTGGATTAGAAGGCTGGTTCTCTCTCTGCAGCAAGCATTTAGCCAATGTTGTAGTACCTGGTTCCCATATGTAAACTAATGCAATAAGTAGATGATAGATTAGATAGATAATAGATAGATAGATAGATAGATAGATAGATAGATAGATAGATAGATAGATAGATAGGGTGAGCACTCCTTTAGTCCAGCACTCGGGAGGCAGAGGCAGGCAGATCTTGAGTTCAAGGCCAGCCTGGCCTTCAGAATGAGTTCCAGGACAACCAGAGCTAACACAGAGAAAGTCTGTCTCGGGAAATAAAAGTGAACTATCAAAATATAAAACATGGCAAATGCATAAAGAAATATCAAAAAAGCTTTCATTTAAATTCTATAGATAAGAGAATCATAAGTTTCTAAGTAAAAGCTAAGGACCCTAAGTGATGATCATTTTGAGGCAAAGAAATAGGACAAATGTTGTGTTTTCTTTAAATAAAGAAAGAAAGAAAAAATTTAAATTCTACTATGTCCTTTGCCAATAAAACTGAGTTCTGATAGGAGGATTCATTTCCACCAGTAAACTCACTGTAATATTCTGGATTCCTGTGATTAGATTATATACATTTACATTACAGGCACCCAACCCTGAGTCTCTGCACTCCTTATCCATGGATTCAACCAACTACAAATGATCCTCTTTACTGAAGATGTCAAGATCCTTCTTTTCGTGTCATTGTTGTCTTAGCAACAAAGACAGGATAGCAACTATACATCATTTATATTGTATTAGGAATTATAAGTAATCTACAGATGATTTCAAGTTTATAAGAGAATCACAGAAGTTATATACAAATGCTGTTATTTTATGTAAGGGATTTGAGCATCTATATCCATGAAATACCACACACATATTAAGAAACACACACATACCAACTTTCTATGACAAAAAATAACAACATATATAAATGATTAAATTATATTGACTCTAGGTAATACTTTCATAAGAAGTTTTCAGGCTTGAGCAGCAATAGAAACTCTCCAACCAAGGAAATGTTCTATTTACCTATCAGTGGCCATAAAATGCTGAGGTATGGTTTAGATCTGAAATCTACCATATAGCATGCTGTATTCAATACTTAGTCCCCCAGCTAACAGCCCTATTTTGACAGGCTATGGCATTATTGAAAGGTAAGCCCTTTACATTCCCCAAGGTATCTACAAGCCCCCACCCAGTATGGTAAAAGAATGTCCAAGAGGCACAAAGAGTCTGCTCTCCATTTCGAAAGTGCAGTTACTAAGGTAACAAAGAGTCAGTGAATTTTATGCTACCACAAACTCCATAACTTGAAATAGACAAATTTCACCTACAACATCTGATTTGAAAAGCTGTTTGCCATTGAAACAGATGGCTATAAGCTAATGTAAACAGGCAGCTTTTGTGGAAATTTACAAACCTGAGTAGTCATAGACCTTGTAAATAGGTAGCCTTGGCAGACATTACCAACTTAGATAAGGACAAGCGAGTCATAGGCAGAGTCACAGTGACTTGTCCCATGAACCTTCACCCAGCCGATACACAGTTCTGAAAGATATCTGTATTCCCCCTGGACACCCACACTCCAGTGTCATTCCCTTCCCCACATCTTGCCTTTCTGTGTTTATAACCCCTGTGTGAATGAATTACGATTTGAGAAAAAATAAGTCATTTAAAAAAAAAAAGAAAAGAAAATGCAAAGCCCAATTAAACTCTTAAAATAACAATGGAAAAGCACCTGAGAGCCAATGGTAATGCAATTAGGAAAAAAGCAGATATTTCAAATGTAAAGAGCCATATTGGGATAAGGAGAACTGCATTTGAGCTGAAGATACTGTCCTCCTCAGTCAGAGAAGAGGACCTCCATCTCTCCAATGCCTACGGGAGACTATGCTTGTAGATTAAGTATATGGAGACATTAATTCCTTATCATTGTATCCCATATTACATTATCTGTTTTAGACATTCATTGACACATATATACTTTCTGGGGCAAATGTGAAATCCCATGCTCATCTATATTGAAAAGTGAAAGCAATCAGAGTGATCAGCATCTAGATCACCTCAAATATCTACCATTTCTTTGCGATAAAAGCATTCAAAGCTGCATTCATCTATCTAGTGACAAGTGTGACTGAGGATATATAGTGGCAGGAATTCTTATGTCATAGATGAATCATGGATTTTGTCAAAGGACATTTCTGTGCCTAATGAGACAATCAGGAGATTCTGGTTCTTTAATCTCTTTATGTTTTACAATGTTCACAACTTTCAGTTAAATCTGACTTTTTTAGAGTAGATAATGTATTGAAGTGTTCTTGCATTTTATACTCAATAAATGTATTTAAAACTTAAAAAAAAAAGAAAATTTGTTTGCTCAAATTTCTGAAGCTTTTTGGTTTTTGTGAGAAGCTGTTCCTGGGCTCCTGCTCCAGTGTTTTAAAGGCAGTCATTTGCATCAATTTTGGGTAATTATTTTTGCACAGCCACACATATCTCTAAATAAAATATTCATATTGTTATTTTGATTTTCCAATTGTTTATTTCTCACTTTGGGTGATGAGTGTTTGTCTCCTGCTCCTCCTGCCTCACACTCACTGTAATGTATTTCCCAGCTTTATTACAGTTATATAGAAGATATCAAAAGTCATGTTTATTGACATTAAAATGATAGAAACACTATCTTTAGATGTGCTATGAAATGAACTGCATTTGTTTTTCTTTAAATTTTCTATTTTCCCCCTCTGGTGCTAATAATTTTACTACCATTTAATTGTTCATTTGATACTCACACAGTTATTGCTAATTCAATCACTCATTTTTTAAATTGATAAATTTATTTATTTATGCTTCATCCTGATCACAGCTTCCCCTTCTTCTCCTCTCAGTCTCTCCATCTCAGCTCCTCTGCAATTCATGTAAACTTCCTCCTTTTCTCTTCCGAAAACAGGAGGCTTCCCATGGATATCAACCAACCTTGGAATATCAATTTGCAGTAGAACTAGGAACACCTTCTCCTATTGAGGCAAGACATGGCAGCCCAGGAAGGGAAAGGGATCCAGGCAACATAGTCAAAGACATCCCCTCCTCCCACTGTTAGGAATCCCACCTGAAGACCCAGCTGCACAACTGTTATATGTGTGCTGAGGGACTAGTTCAGTCCCATCATCATAGAGAACTGCAGCTAACTTCCAAATGTCTCTGAAACTGTCCAGAACCAGCCTTCCAAATGAAGACTGTTATTTCCAATATTGGATTGATTTCGAGACTAGTACATGATTGAGTCTGAATGACTGCTCACATTTAAGAGAAATACAAGAGTCATAGTTTCTCTTTTTGATTCTCTGTTTCACAAGGTCTAAAAACTTGAGGCAAGGCAACTTGTCCCATCTGGGATATAGGCAAGCAAAGGTGGGTCAGGAACATATGTCCAATACAGTTTCCCAGTCATCATTGTCAGGGAACTCAGCAAGCTCACAGGTCAGCATCATTCGTTGTCCCAGCATCAGTATGTCTCACCAGTCACTCTGGCAGCCTTCAGTATCCTGCAGAAAAAAAATACAGAAATTCCCCTTTTCTTCATGTTAGATACCTGATCGGGATCATGCCATATGCCAGTAAGTGGCTCCTTCCTTTTCACCTAGGCAAAAGTATGCTTAGTTGTAGGGTGCCATAGACACTCAGCAGAAAGTTTCTTGGCATCCAAATTTTAAAAAAATTTAGATAAAAAGAACATGATTTAAATAAAATTTTGGTGTACAGGGATATACCTCCTCCTTTTTTATTTTATGAAGAATTGTTTTAAAGTTACGTGAGCCCCTCCCACAGTACCTTGTCCTTGAGGATCATAAGGAATCCTAATAATATGAGTAATATTAAATTGTTGACAAAAAGTCTCAAATGCTTGGCTGCAATAGCCAGTTCCATTATCGTTTGTTTGTTTGTTTGTTTTTCATTATTATGATTGAATAATTTATTTACATTTCAGATGTTATCCCCTTTCCCCATCCCTCCCTAGAAACCCCTTATACCATCCGCCCTCTTCCTGCTTCTGTGAGAGTGTGCACCCACCCATCCACCACTCCTGCCTCCTCACCCCTGAATTCCCCCACACTGGGGCATCCAGCCTTCACAGGACCAAGAACCTCTTCCCCCACTGATGCCGGACAATGCCATCCTCCACTACATATATAACCGGAGCCATGGGTCCCTCCATGTGTGTTCCCAGGCCAGCTGATTAGACCCTAGGAGCTCTGGTTGGTTGTTATTGTCACTCTCCCCATGAGGCTGCAAGCCCCTTCAGCTCCTTCAGTCTTCTCTCTAACTCCTCCATTGGGGATCTAGTGATCAGTTCAATGGTTACCTATGAGCAACCACCTCTGTATATATGTTAGACTCTGGCAAAGTCTCTCAGGAGACAGGTATATCAGGCTCCTGTCAGCATGCGCTTCCTGGCATCCACAACAGTGTTTGCATTTGGTGACTGCACTTGAGATGGATCCCGAGGTGGGGCAGTTTCCGGACTGTCCCTCCTCCAGTCTCTGATCCACACTTTGTCTCCATATTTGCTCCCATGAGTATTTTGTTACTCCTTCTCAAAAGGACTGAAGCACCCACACTTTAGTCTTTTTTCTTGAGCTTCATGTGGTCTGTGAGTTGTATCTTGAGTATTGTGAACTTTGTGGCTAATATCCACTTATTAGTGAATACATACCATGTGTGTTCTTTTGTGATTGAGTTACCTCGCTCAGGATGATATTTTCTAGTTCCATCCATTTGCCTAAGAATTTCATGAATTCAATTTTCTTAATAACTGAGTAGTATTCATTGTGTAAATGTACTACATTTTATGTATACATTTCTGTGTTGAAGGACATCTGGGTTCTTTTCAACTTCTGGCTATTATAAATAAGGCTGCTATGAACATAGTGGACCATGTGTCCTTGTTATATGTTGGAGCATCTTTTGAGTAAATGCCCAGGAGTGGTACAGCTGAGGAACCGCCAGACTGATTTCTGAAGTGGTTGTATCAGCTTGCAATCCCACCATCAATGGAGGAGTGTTTCTCTTTCTCCATATCCTCATCAGCATCTGCTGTCACCTGAATTTTTGACCTTAGCCATTCTGACTGGTGTGAGGAGGATCTCAGGGTTGTTTTGATTTGCATTTCCCTGATGACTAAAGATGTTGAACATTTCTTTAGGTGCTTCTCGGCCATTTGATATTCCTCAGTTGGAAATTCTTTGTTTACCTCTGTTCCCTATTTTTAATAGGGTTATTTGATTCTCTGGAGTCTAATTTCTTGAGTTCTTTGTATATATTGGATATTAGCCCTCTATCAGATGTAGGATTGGTAAAGATCTTTTACCAATCTAATGGTTACTATTTTATCCTATTGACAATGTCCTTTGCCTTAAAGAAGCTTTTAAATTTTATGAGGTCACATTTGTCAATTCTTGATCGTAGGGCATAAGCCATTGGTGTTCCGTTCAAGAACTTTTCCCCTGTGTCCATGTGTTCGAGGCTCTTCCCCACTTTTTCTTCTATTAGTTTCAATGTATCTTGTTTTATGTGCAGGTCCTTGATCCACTTGGACTTGAGCTTTGTACAAGGAGACAAAAGTGGATCTATTTGCATTCTTCTACATGCTGACCTCCAGTTGAATCAGCACCATTTGTTGAAAATGCTGGTCTTTTTTCCACTGGATGGTTGTAGCTCCTTTGTCAAAGATCAAGTGACCATAGATGTGTGGGTTCATTTCTGGGTCTTCAATTCTATTCCATTGTTCTTCCTGCCTATCTCTGTACCAATACCAAGCAGAATTTATCACTATTGTTTTGGAGTACAGCTTGAGATCCAGAGTGTTGATTCCACCAAGTAGTTCTTTTATTGCTGAGAATTGTTTTCACTATCCTGGGTTTTTAAATATACCAAATGGATTTGCAATTTGCTCTTTCTAATTCTATGAAGAATCGAGTTGGAATTTTGATGGGGATTGCATTGAATTTGTAGATTGCTTTTGGCAAGATGGCCATTTTTACTATATTAATCTTGCCAATCCATGAGCACATGAGATCTTTCCCTATTCTGAGATCTTCTTCTATTTTGATCTTTGGGGACTTGAAGTTCTTGTCTTACAGATCTGTCACTTGCTTTGTTAGAGTCGCACCAAGGTATTTTATATTATTTGTGACTATTGTGAAGGGTGTCATTTCACTAATTTCTTTCTCAGCCTATTTATCCTTTGTGTAGAGGAAGGCTACTGATTTGGTTGAGTTAATTTTATATCCAGCTACTTTGCTGAAGTTGTTTATCAGGGTTAGGAGTTCTCTGGTGGAAGTTTTGGGGTCACTTAAGTATACTATCATATCATCTCTAAATAGTGAAAATTTTACTTCTTCCTTTCCAATTTGTATCCATTTTTTATCTCCTTTTGTTATCTAATTGCTCTGGCTAGAACTTCCAGTACTATGCTGAATAGGTAGGGAGAGAGTGGGCAGTCTTGTCTGGTTCCTGATTCTAGCGAGATTACTTGAAGTTTCTCTCCATTTAGTTTGATGTTGGCTACTGGTTTGCTGTATATTGCTTTTAATATGTTTATGTATGGGCCTTGAATTCCTGATTTTTCCAGGACTTTTACCATGAAGTGATGTTGAATTTTGTCAAATGCTTTCCCATAATCTAGTGAGATGATCATGTGTTTTTTTCTTTGAGTTTGTTTATATAGTGGATTGCATTGATGGATTTCTGTATATTGAACCACCCCTGCATTCCTGGGATAAAGCCTACTTCATCATGATGGATGATTGTTTTGATGTGTTCTTGGATTCAGTTTGCAAGAATTTTATTGAGTATTTTTGCACTGATAGTCATAAGGGAGATTGGTTTGAAGTTCTCTTTCTTTGTAAGGTCTTTGTGTGGTTTAGGAATGAGTGTTTTGTGGCTTCATAGAACGAATTGGGTAGTGTTACTTCTGTTTCTGTTTTGTGGAATAGTTTAAAGAGAATTGGTATTAGGCCTTCTTGGAAAGTCTGATAGAATTCTCCATTAAACCATCTGTACCTGGGCTTTTTTTAGTGGGGAAACTTTTTATGACTGCTGGTATTTCTTTAGGGTTTATGGCACTATTTAGATAGTTTATCTGATCCTGATTTAACTTTGGTGTCTGGTATCTGTCTAAAAAGTTGTCCACTTCATCCAGATTTTCCAGTTTTGTTGAGTATAGGCTTTTGTAGTAGGATCTGAAGATTTTTTTTAATTTCCTCAGTTTCTGTTGTTATGTTTCCCTTTTCAGTTCTGATTTTATTAATTTGGATACTGTCTCTGTGCCCTCTGGTTAGTCTGGCTAAGGGTTTATCTATCTTGTTGATTTTCTCAAAGGACCAGCTTCTGGTTTTGTTGATACTTTGTATAGTTCTTTCTGTTTCTACTTGCTTGATTTCACCCATAGTTTGATTATTTCCTGCCTTCTAATCCTCTTGGGTGTATTTGCTTCTTTTTTGTTCTAGAGCTTTCAGGTGTGTTGTCAAGTTGCTAGTGTGTGCTCTCTCCAGGTTATTTTTATAGGCACTCAGAGCTATGTGTTTTCCTTTTAGCACTGCTTTCATTGTGTCCCACAGTTTTGGTATGATGAGCCTTCATTTTCATTAAATTCTAAAAAGTCTTTAATTTCTTTATTTCTTCCTTGACCAACTTCAGTTTCCATGTGTGTGTGGGCTTTCCATTGTCTTTCTTATTATTGAAGACCAGCCTTAATCCATGGTAATCTGATAGGATGGAATGGATTATTTCAATTTTTTCGTACCTGTTGAGGTCTGCTTCCTAACTAATTATATGGTCAATTTTGGAGAAAGTACCATGAGGTGCTGAGAATAAGGTATATTCTTTTTGTTGTTGTTGTTGAAGTGTTCTATAATTTAATCCATTTGGTTTATAACTTCTTTTAATTTCACTGCGTCTCTGTTTAGTTTCTGTTTCCATGATCTGTCCATTGATGAGAGTGGGTGTTGAATTCTCCCACTATTATTGTGTGAGGTGCAATGTGTACTTTGAGCTTTAGTAAAGTTTTTTTTTTTTTTTTTTATGAATGTGGGTGCTCTTGCATTTGGAGCATAGATGTTCAGGATTCAGATTTCATCTTGATTGATTTTTCCTTTGAGGAATATGAAGTTTTCTTCCTTATCATTTTTGATAACTTTTGGTTGAAAGTCCACTTTATTTCATGTTAGAATGTCTACTCCAGCTTGTTTCTTGGGACCATTTGCTTGGAAAATTGTTTCTAGCCTTTTACTCTGCGGTAGTGTCTGCCTTTGTCACTGAGGTGTGTTTCCTGTATGCAGCAAAATGCTGGGGCCTGTTTACATATCCAGTCTATTATGTCTTTTTATTGGAGAATTGAGTCCATTGATGTTAAGAGATATTAAGGAAAAGTGATTGTTGCTTCCTGTTATTTTTGTTATTAGAGGGGGAATTACCTTTGTGTAGCTATCTTCTTCTTCTTCTTTTTTGGAAGAAGATTACTTTCTTGCTTTGTCTAGGGTATAATTTCCTTCCTTATGTTGGAGTTTTCCCTCTATTATCCTTTGTAGTGTTGGGTTTGTGGAAAGATATTGTGAAAATTTGGTTTTATCATGGAATATCTTTGTTTCACCATCTATGGTCATTGAGAGTTTTGCTGGGTATAGTATCCTGGGCTGGCATTTATGTTCTGTTAGGGTCTGTATGGCATCTGTCCAGGATCTTAGTCTCTGGTGAGAAGTCTCGTGTAATTCTGACAGGTCTACCTTTGTAAGTTACTTGACCTTTTCCCCTTACTGCTTTTAATATTCTTTCTTTGTTTTGTTCATTTGATGTTTTGATTATTATGTGACAGGAGGCATTTCTTTTCTGATCTACTCTATTTGGAGTACTGTAGGCTTCTAGTGTGTTCATAAGCATCTCTTTCTTTATGTTATGGACGTTTTCTTCTATAACTTTGTTGAAGATATTTACTGGCCCTTTAAGTTGGAAATCTTCGCTCTCTTCTATACCTATTATCCTTAGGTTTGGTCTTCTCATTGTGTCATGAATTTCCTGGATGTTTTGGGTTAAGAGCTTTTTACTTTTTGCATTTTCTCTAACAGTTGTGTCAATGTTTTCTATGGTATCTTCTGCACCTGAGATTCTTTCTTCTATCTCTTGTATTCTGTTGGTGATGCTTGCATCTATGACTCCTGATTTCTTTCCTAGGTTTTTTATCTCCAGAGTAGTCTCCCTTTGTGATTTCTTTATTGTTTCTACTTCCAGTTTTATGTCCTGAATGGTTTTGTTGAATTCTTTCCCCTGTTTAGTTGTGTTTTCTTGTAATTCATTAAGAGATTTTTGTGTTTCTTCTTTAAGAACTTCTACCCGTTTACCTGTGTTCCCCTATATTTCATTGAGGGAGTTATTTATGTTCCTCTTAAAGTCCTCTATCATCAACATGAGAAGTGATTTCAAATCTGACTCTTGCTTTTCCAGTGTGATAGGGTATTCAGGACTTGCTATGATGGGAGAACTAGGTTCCTATGATGATGCCAAGTAACCTTCATTTCTGCTGCTTATGTTCTTGCACTTGCCTTTTGCCATCTGGTTATCTCTAGTGCTACCTGCACTCTCTATCTCTGACTGGAGCCTGTCTCTCCTGTTATGTCGGTTGTGTCAGAACTTCTCAGATCCCAGCTGCTTCTGTGATCCTAAGCTCCTGGGTGGAAGAGATCCTGGGACTCAGGGTGCTTCTGGGATCCTGAAATCCTGGTGTGACCAAGCTCCTGAGATCCTGTGATTCTATGATCCTATGTTCCTGGGTATGTTAGAACTCCTGGGAGTTTAGCCTTCTCTAGGTATTCTGGGATTGGGTGCAGAGCTCGCACCCTAGGTCTGCTCAGGGCACCAGTGCAGACCAGAAGGACCACTAATTTCTTTATGAAGGCACTTAGTGCTATAAACTTTAATTTTAACAGTTTCATTGTGTCCCTTATGTTTGGATATGTTCTGTATTCATTTTCATTGAGTTCTAGAAAGTTTTTAATTTATGTATGTATTTCATCCTTGACCCTATGATAACTGAGTAAAGAGTTTTTCAGTTTTCATAGGTTTAATGCTTTCTGTTGTTTTTGCTGTTTTTGAAGTGCAGCTTTAATCCATGGTGGTTTGAAAAGACTCAGGCAGCTGTTTCAGTTTCCTTGTGTCTGTTGAGACTTGCTTTATGACTGAGTACACAGTCTATTTTGGAGAAGGCTCTGTGAGTTGTTGAGAAGAAGGTAAATTACTTTATATTTGGGTAAAATGTCTGTAAATATCTATCTGTCAGACCCATTTGATTCATAGTATCTGTTAGTTTTATTAGTTGTCTGTTTGGTTTTTCTTAGATAACCTGTCCATTTGTGAGTATGTGGTATTGAAGGCTCCCACTATTAATTTATGGGGTTCCATGTGTGATTTAATCGTTAATGATGGTTCTTTTATGAATGTGGGTGTCATTGCATTTGGGGCATAGATACTCGGATTGTCACATCATCTTTGTGAATTTTTTTCTTTGATGAGTATGAAGTGGTTTTGCCCATCTCTTTTGATTAATTTTGGTTGAAAGTCTGTTTTGTTAGATATTAGAATAGATACTTTAACTTGCTTCTTGGGTCCATTTGCTGGGAAATGTTTTGCCAGACTTTTACTTAGAGTGATATCTATCTTTGATGCAGAGGTGTATTTCCTGTATGCAGAGAAAGAAGGATCCTGTTACCCCAATCCATTACGCTAGCCTGTGTCTTTTTATTGAGAGATTGAGTCTGTTGATGTTGAGACATATTAATGAGCAATAATTGTTAATTCCTGTTATTTTGGTGGTGATACAGTGGTAGTGTGTGTGTGTGTGTGTGTGTGTGTGTGTGTGTGTGTGTTTCTTTTCTTTGGTTTTTTTAGTGTGAAATTATTTTTTGTTGTGTTTTCTTGAGTGTAGTTAATGTCCTTAGCTCAGAACATTCCTGATATTTTTTATACAGCTGCATTTGTGAATGGATATTGTTTAAATTTGGTTTTCACATGAAGTATCTTGTTTTCTTCATCTATGGTGATTAAAAGTTTTGTTTAGTATAGTAGTCTGTACTGACATCTCTGACCTCTTGGGGTCTGGAGTGTATCTTCCCAGGTCCTTCTGACTTTTAACATCTCCATTGAGAAATCCTATGTCCATTGAGAAACCTGATAGGTCTGGCTTTAAGTGTTACTTGGCCCTTTTCTCTTGCAGCTCTTGATATTCTTTCTTTGTGCTGTACATTTAGTGTTTTGATTATTAAATGGTGGGGGTAGGGTTCTTTTCTGGTCTCATCTATTTGCTATTCTGTAAGCTTCTTATACATTCATAGGCATGTCTTTCTTTAGGTTGGGGGAAGGCAATTTCCTTCTATGATTTTGTTGAAAATATTTTTTGGACCTTTGAGCTGGGAATCTTTTCTCTTGGTCTTTTCCTAGTGTCCCAGATTTCCTGAATGGTTTTTGTCAGAATCTTTTTAGATTTAACATTTTATTTGACTGATGTATCAATTTCTTCTATCATATCTTCTACATCTGAAACTCTCTCTTCCATCTCTTTTAGTCTGTTGGTGATGCTTGCATCTGTAGTTCCTGTTCTCTTCCCTAGGTTTTCCATCTCCAGGATTCCCTAAGTTTGTTTTCTTTATTGCTTCTATTTCTATTTTCAGACCTTGATAGGTTTTATTAAGTCCCTCACCTGCTTGATTGTATTTTTTTGTATTTCTTTAAGGGAGTTATTTATTTCCTTTTTAAAGGCCACTATCATCTTCATAAGATTGCATTTAAGTTCATTTTCCTGGGCTTCAGCTATGTTAAAATTGGTTGGATAACTAGGCTTTGAGAGATCCTGCCCCCAGTTGGTTTTGATTGGTAAATAAAGTTGCTGGAGGCTAATGGCTAGGTAGGGAGACATAGGTGGGACTTTAGGATTCCCTGCCAAGGGACTGAAGAAGGAGCAGGAAGAGAGGTAGCTGCCATGCCAGGAAACAGTAGATGCCATATCCAAGAGATGCTAGACATGTAGCCATCATGTAGGTGCTATGGAACTCAGCTGAGAGGCCTGCAGGTCTGATCCAGTGCAGCCAAGATAGAATATATGTTTTAGTAAGCAATAACTCAGGAATATCAAAGAGATAGCCATGTGGAGGTTTGGAAGACAGGAAGCCAGTCTCAGATATCATCACCAGCAATCCTTTTTAGAATGTTTTAAAGATGGGTACTAGTTTTATAATTCAGTATTTATACTTAGGAGCACTTTGGCTTTAAGAATGTTTTGTGGTTCCATATGAATATCAAGATTTTAAAAGAATATTTCTGAGAAGTCATCAGTATATTGATGAGATTGCTATGGATAGTATGGTCATTTTAAAAGGTATTCTAAAATAGTTCTACAGATCCTTGAACATAGGATATCTTTTTATTTCTTATGTATTATCTATCATTTTAGTCAGTGTTTCATAATTTGATTGTAGAGATCTTTTAAATATTTGGATATATTGATTCTTGAATAGTTTAAAATTTCTTCTTGGCAAGCTCCTTACTGGTATGTTAATTTAGCATACTGTAACATAACTGAATTTATTTCTGAGTCCCAAGGCCTTTTCTGATGGGGGCTAGCTAACTAAAATCTTAGTAAAAATTCTCATGTCTAATATTTATGAAATATATTTCAAAATTGTTTTTAAATTAACACATCTTGATATTTCTGTGTTTTTGGTTTATAGAAAATTTAACAGAACCTGTAGGTAACTGCCATTGTCATATATGAGTGTAAAGATATGTGTTTACATACATACACATTTTATATACCCTCTCCACAGTTTCCCTTATTGTTTACATCTGAGCGTGACTCTTGGCATTGAATATTCTGTACATTTTGATGAATGTGTAATAAAATGTAGCTGTCACTATAGTAACGTAGAACATAGATTCATCATTTTACAACCCTACTGGCCTCCAGCGATTTATCACCATCTCCTAAACCAGTAACTGCTACTGGTCATTTTGTTGTCACTGTAGGTTTTGCCTTTGGGCCAGAACTCTTTATTTTTCAGAAGTCAACTTGAAAACGATTAACATTGTTTTCTTTTAGACAATTAGTATTCCAAAAGTGCTTGACAGTGGCATCAAATGAGACCAAAGCTAAATTTCCAGAATTCCTGAGCCAAGAATTAGGAAAATACAAAAAAAACCTATAAATTTTGGATCAACATAAATTTAAACACACAGATAATATGGTAGTTTAGCAAAGCCAGTAGATACAGGAAATCAGTGTACCACAAAATAAGATTTTTCAATAATAAAATGTGATTCTGGGTGATGCTTTAAAAGTAGAAAACTGGACATAGGCAATATGAATTTATTTTTACTAAAAAAAGAAAAAAAGTATCTGTTCTATCAACAAAGACCCAGGGGCACTTTTGAAATGGCCCATCCCCTACCTCATATGAAATGCAGTTTTATTGACCAAAATCAGCTTCTGGAAAATTATTCTGTTCCTGAAGCAAGATAATTCAGGGTAGGACTGCCCATCTAGCTGAAAGACAACTAGAGTGCTTTCAGAATTTGTAGTGGTAAAGACAAGCACCCTCCAGGGCTTCCACTGACCATAGGTACCTTTTGAATTGTTCTTAAGAGCCAAGATGTGGTAAGTATAAGTATGATTCAAATATAAACTGACTATATACAGATCAGAATTATTCAAAACTTTAATAATAATTATTGAAGTTTAGAAGTATATGATGATGTTCAGAAAAGGGTGGATGACGAAAACCATACTCAATATGCATTACCAAGTATTAAATATTGTTATATCTGTGGACTTTTTTGATGTTGTAGCATTTAAATGGTTAATGTAGGACAATCCAGAATATTTTAAGCCTTTCAAAAATATCTGTGAAAAAGAAGAACATCAATCATTTCCTTAAATAAAGCAAACTCTATCATATGTGGACATTAGCACTGGTAGCCTTGTGTGGTACTATAGCACTTGAGTCCAGGGGAAACTAAACCATATCTGGTGAGAGCTTTCGTGCTGGATAAATCTGTAATAAAAGTGAAGGTTAGACAACTATGAAAGATAGAGACTGTGGGACCAAGCTTCATCCACTTATCAGGAAACAACATCAGCTGGTTTTATTACTAGGCTACTCTTGGGAAACCAACATTAATTCAAAGTTCCTAAACATACAATCATCTGTAGGTGTCCAACTTCCCAACATGCTTATAGTGATAATTCAACTACAACAAAGTCTTAGAAAGATGCATGAAATTCCACCTGCTGTCAACAAATTCCTAGATTCTCGAGTAGATAAACAAGGAATTATGATGCCCATGTGTGTCACAGAAAAAGAGATTCTATGGCTAAAGAGATGACTCCATGGTGAAGAGGGCTGTTTATACTGAGGACCTGGTTTCAGTTCCCAGCACCTACCTGGCTGCTCCCAACCATATGTAGCTATAGTCTGAGGGGATTCAATCCCCTCATCAGGTGCTTGCAGGCTGCATGCACATAGTGCACAGGCATACACTCAGGCAAAACACACAAAATAAAAATAAATATTATCTCAAAAAATGCTACCTGGGAATTCATACCCCTCTTAAAATTCTATGATGCAAAATTATGTTCTACACAAAGACATACACCATGATATTTTTTCTAGCCTATTGGGATCAACATGAAATTCACTTTTTAAAAAGTGAATAGAAGTAATATTAGTCAGAAAAAAAGAAATAGTCCTTCTTACTTGGAAAATTGATTGGTTAAATAGTCAATAACGTTCTTTATAATAAGCATGTAATTATTTGTTTAGGAGCTACAGATTGTACTCAGATAATTCATGCAGATATTTCATTACAGAAGTCTTTAATTACTGAGGTTATACAAAATATTATTAGCAAAATGGAGGAAGAGTTTGAACTGTAGCTGCAGCAGTGAGTGAACTTCAGTCATTTCAGTATTTCTGGCTTCATTCTCAGAGATCCTCTAAACGTTGGTGTCTTCACACATAAACCGTGCTTACTTCATAGTTATTATGAATACTAAATATGAAGTGAAAATATATTGTGAACCTGCATTTTACAAATGTAATATATAACATCATTCATAAAATACCTCACAGTACTACACAAAGGGAAATAGGAATATAGACTTGGGAGATTTTCAATTAGTAAACATGCTTTGGGTCTGGAGAAAAGACAAGAAACAAGAATATGTTGAGGATATCAGAAAAGAGACTTTCTATGATCTCTAAATGTAAGAATCTATAATAGAAATAAATCATCCTTAAAGGTTTAAAAAAACTCTTTCCAATCTATAAATCAGAGTTAAATATTTTTCATGTTGTTTTGTCTCATTTTTCTAATAATAACTTGTTCATTCATATTTATTTCTGGATCCACATTTTTTACTTTCTGAAACCAGATAGCCAATTAGCAATACAAAATAGACTCTGGCTTCTGCCTGCCTGTGTTTGCTCTGTATGTTCTCATGTCACATCTACACATCCTCAGTATAGGAACTCACAGATGTTAACTGCCTGTTTCTTCTCTGTTTTCTTACGAATTCTAAGCAAAATATACTTAGGAAACTGAATTGCTTTGGGAATAGCTAAGAAACTCACCTATAAATCTTTAGTTAGAACAGTCTTTGAATGTAACACATTATATGAATTTCTGTCTCTAGAACTGCCAATTATTCTGCTTTCTGGCTGAGAAATGTCAATGTTGAGAACAAAAAAAAATCCAGGTAAAAAAATGACGTAGCATTGCTGGGTAAATTAAAGCTTTGGGGCTGATAATTTTTTTTTCCAAAGACAATCTGGGTCTGGTGGTTGGTTAGAGAATGGAATACAAGCTTAAGCTGCCTTTAGTTTTTATTCTATGTGCATGTTTGAACTCCCTTTGCTCAAGGAATTTAGAGAAATAATTGTTTCTTGTAATAAATTCTTCATACTCTGGATTTGAGACATTATAAGGTTGCTACTGACGTTCACACAGACGTAAACCCTCTGCTTTCTTTATTCTCTATGCCAGATCTTACAAAGATCTGAGAATCCGGTTGAACTGCACAACTCTGCTTCATTTTTCTAGCTCAGATAATTCAGGAAATGAAAATGTAAGCTGTTCATGCTGAAAATGAAGATGTCCTATAATTAGAGACCCAGGAAAAGCACTAACCTACTTAAACGCATGTCTTTATTAGGAAGGATCAAGAAAAAAAACATAAACTTGTGTTTTTAGTATTTTTGGCTTCATTCTCAGATATGCTGACATGAAAATGAGATGACATTTTTATAATGCCAGTTTAGAGATGGAAATGAAGAAGGAGGGAGAGAGCCAACAGTCCTGGATACTTTTCTCTTGAATACAGTTTCACAAAACAGAGCTTGACTGAAGGGACAAGTCTCAGCTGCAAATGGCCAGTCGGGCTGAGAGTCAGACTTTTCAAGGAACTTGTATACTACATAAAAACTATGTCATGTCTGTAAACACACCCACCTTCCCCTTTAAGAAAAAGCTACCTCTTGATCCTTTTAAAATCTCTCTTAGGATAGGAAAACAGAGTCCCAATTGATATTTCAATATTGATATTGGAATGTTGAATAGGAATTCTTTACCTTTAATATGCAGGTGCGAAAGAGGCTCAAAGGAGACCTGCTTCCTCGTTGTTCATCTCCAGTAACATGACTCCCAGAACAAACAGTCCCACATACCATTGTCTTGTGGATAATCAACTGCACCCTAGTCTGACTCCCATGTCCATAGTCTTTTTCTCAGCTTAAAGCACTATTAAGCCTTTTCTTTGGGCTTGGAATTTTTTTCCCAGATCACCAGAATGAGATGAGAGATTCTAGAATCTCTCATCTCTCATTAAGGTTGTCCACTTTATATATTTATATGATACTTACAGTGCCAGAAAAATATTTGTTTGCAATCATAAGTCATTCTATCTTCATAACTAGAATCTTAACTCATGGAGATCTAGACATAAATGTTTCTTTTTGTTCCTGATTCAACAACATCTGACTATAATGAAGAAATAACTAATAATAAATGTCTTAAAAATAAAACTAGTCTACTGTTCTCATATATATATATATATATATATATATATATATATATATATATATATCCCAAAAGATATTATATCTAAAAAATATCAAAGTGTGTGTATATATATATATATATATATATATGTGTATATATATATATATATATACACCCCCTTAGGTACAAATAAAACTAACTACTTAACCTAGTTTAAAGTATAAGAAAACTGTAGGTCCTTAGTGATGGGACGAAGCACCTAGAAAAGTAGATTTGTTTCCTGTTCCTCAGAAATAGGAATAGGATGAAGAGGAGGAGAACAGATGGAGAAGAAGAGGGAGGAGGAACAGGAAGATAAACGGAGGGAGAACAAAGGGAAGGAGGAGGAAAAAAGAGGAGGAAGAGGATGAGGAAGACAAGCAAGAATAAAGAAGAGAAGAAGGAGATAAAAGATTCAAAAGTTTCTAAGGATATTTTATTTTTCTACCTAAATACACAAACCTAAATATAAATCCATTGTAAATTTTGCATGTGAAATATAAGTCATATTACAAGAAAATATGTACTTGAATATTACAGGAATCTGTACTTAAACAGGTTCAGTGGGAAATAATTTAATTCTTTCAGAGTATTATAATGATATAGTTTAAAATGTAACTATTAAAGTATTTCTAACTTAGAATTACTATATTTCTAAAAACTATTTTTCTCCTGTGCCAATATGTTCAAGGCAGTTCTCTTCTAATAGATTTAGTGTACCTGGTTTCATGTTGAAGTCTCTGATTCACCTGTACCTGAGTTTTGTACAGGGTGATAAATATGGATCTATCTGCATTCTTCTATATTCAAACATCCAGTTATACCTACACCATTTGTGGAAGATGCTTTCTTTTTCCTCTGCTGTATAGTTTTGGCTTCCTTGTCAAGTATCAAGTGTGCATAGGTGTGTGGGTTTATCCTTGGATCTTCGATTCAATTCCATTGATCAACCTGTCCAGTTTTAGTTGTTGTTGTTTGAGTAGTTGGTTTTTGCCAATATCATGTCGTATTTATCACTATTACTCTGAAATATAGCTTGAAATCAGGGGTGGTGATATCTCTAGAAGGTTTTTTTTTTATTTTAGTATACAGGATTGTTTTAGCCTTGTTGGATTTTTGTTTTTAAATATGAAGTTGAGAATTGATCTTCCAAGGTCTGTAAAGAATTGTGTTGTAATTTTGATGGGAATTTCATTGATTCTGTAGATTGCTTTTGGAAAGATAGCGGTTTTTCATGTTAATCCCCCAGATCCATGAGCATGGAGATTTTCCAATGTTCTGATATGGGGGTATCCCCTTCTCTAAGAAGGGGAGAAGGTAATGGGGTAGGGACTTGTAAGGGTGGGACTGGGAGGAGAGGAGAGAGGAGGGACCATGATTGGGTGTAAAGTGAATATATATAATTAATATAAAAGAACTATTTTATCAAAAATGTCTTTAAAACAGGAAGATGTATATAGTAGGGTCAATAAAATGGTAAGAAAATAAGCAATAAAACACATATGCAAACTAAAAGTGTTAAATTTAGATTTAGCTGTATATTTATATGGAAAGTTTTAGATATATTAGATATTAGGAGTGTTAGTTTTAAAAATAGGTTTTTAATAGCAAAAAAACATTGAGTTAAAAATCAATAACTTGATATGGTTAAAAACACTAACACTTTAAGATTTTCTGAATCTCAAACACTTAAAATAGCAAATGCCACTTCACTGTGTTTAAAACCTCACAACTACTTGCATTTTTCTCAGTATACACCTGAAGAAATAACAGTTCAGAGGTACTGGTAGATTATCTCTAAAATTTTTCTCATCTCCATATCACCCCTCTATGCTCTAAGCACACACTTTTCATGGGTTACTAGCATCTTTGCCTAAAGGCTTCTATTCTTATTGTTGGTCCTTGGTTGGATACTCACACCTAGCATTCTAATGAACTCTCTTTGCATTACTACTAACAAAATAAGAATCAGGAAATACCTTTTGGGACATACGAGTTAACGCAAGCCATTTCTCAAGCCAGCATCTGTCTCCCAAGAAGCTCCATTTTCATCTTTTAAACTTTATTATTGTGTTATTTATCTGAGGAAGCACATGAAAAATAAGTTTGCAGGCTAAGTTAAACTGTGAAATATAAGATGTAATAAGAAATGATATACTTGGAGTCCAATAAATCATTTGAGCTTTGAAAATAATGTATAGAAAATTGAGATTAGCCCAGAGAAAATGTAGATAAAATGAGATTAGAACCAAATAATATTATGTGTAAATATATTTTTAAGTGGAACAATACTTGAGTTTAGTAGATTAGAAGCTACCTTGAAAATTAAGATGAAAAAATCCTACTCTATAGAATAAGAATATCCAAATAAACAAATATAGTACATGTCATGAAAGCTGTGTGGCTAGAGGCTCAATGATATTGACAGTTATGGGTATGATGAAGAGAATACTAATGCCATTCTGTAGAGACGTATATACTTTCCTGCAATCATTTCCAAACATCATTGGATTGTTAAGTGTTCCCAGTTAGCATCAATCATACCAGCCAAGTCAGAATCATGACCGTTATTAACTTCATAATATAAAAATGGCATTGATTTCAATATGCTTCCTAATTAAATTAAAAAGAGTTAATAAGGGCCAACACTCACAGAAGAATAAATAAGATAGCGTGTATTAAAAGACATTTATAGCATGTAAATTATTAAACATTGAAAATTCATAATAATAATAGTAGATATTGCAATAAAAAGTATTTGCCTATAGCAAGTGTTATTATTCTGCTTCCATAATTTGAATATCTGTGTTTATAAGCACAAACCCAATCTTAGACAAAGCACACCATGCAGCTAAGGAATGCTGAGAGCAAGAGAAATAATCCTCCCCAGGGAAGAGCCCCCAGATGCTTATCCAATACCAAGAGGTCAGCCCAGAGATGATATACATACAAGTAACATTGTATGGACTGAGCAGGCCAGGCCGTATTTATATATCTAGAAATATATATATATATACACATATACACACATATATGTGTGTGTGTGTATATATAAACTTTCTTTTAAGAACAGGCCATGAATTTGAGAGTGAGGGTGCATGAAAGGGACTACAGGGAGGAAAAAACAGGATTAACTGATGTAATTATGTTTTACTTTACATATATATATATATATATATGAAGAGTTAATGAATTGAAAAGAAAGCAAGTAGTTACATAATTATTAATTTTCAATGATGCCCATGGTATTAACTAAAAAGAAAATAGCATACAGCATGATTCTATTTCGGCAGCAACGAACATTTGTGTTTCTGTCTCTGATGCTATGGGTATACAAAGCAAGAGCAGGAAGCAAGATGTGCCAAGTCAGGCTGTGAAGATACAGACACGAGAAAATGTTACACATAGCAGGCATATACGAGTAATTATAGCATTTACAGTTAAATGCAAATTTATGTTACTTTTGTAATTTGAAAACAAATGCAACTTTTTTATTTTGTTCTTGAGACAGTCCTGCCATGAAACCTAGGGTGGCTTGAAACTGTTTCAGCCTCTGGAGTACTGGAATTATAAACATGGACCATCATGCCTTGTAGAAGGTAAAATAAGAGGGGTCTAATTGGGGATCAGGGAGAAGGTAGATAAATACAGAAGAAGATAAAATAACAGCAATGATATCTGGAAAAGTCATAAAGAATCATGCTATTGACAATCTACCTAAACAATATCTATATAATATGTCAGTGTATAAATATACACATATAGTTTAAATGAAATTTCCACACCTAGACTGATAATGTTCCCTCCAAAAGCTAAGACCATCTAACAAAAACACGAACACCAGACTTGAGAAGCCCTTTTCTGAGTTGCTGATCAGGGTCATTGAATTGAGTCCCAAAACACTGGAGACTATTACTATTGCCTGCTACTGTTCTTCCCAGGGGTGGTAAGGTAATTTCTCATTACTAAAGATAACATCTACTTCAGGCACAAGGCACAGAAGCCTCTGATCTAGAACTGACGTGAATTTCTCCTCTCTGAGGACCACTTTTCATAGTACTAGAAGGTGCCATGCAAGGTACCAAAGGAGGAAAACAACCAATAGCTACATAGCTATGATGCCTACAAAGCACAATGGTCAGTATGACACAATAGCCTCCAAAATGCAGTAGTGGCACACATAACTTAGCCATAACCAACAACTTTCTAACTGGAGTTAAGACCTGTGCAATAAGAGGGAAATCATGACTGATATTGGAAACCTAGCCAACTATTTCAGAATAAATGAATCTATGGATCATGGAGGAGAACGTACAACTACAACCTTACTAAACCAGCACAATCCTTGACTACATTCTAAATATTGATCCTTGTACCTATGGATAAGTATAATCCTCGTGCCTCATCATGGAAAATTTTTCCAACAGACTGAGACCATTACAGGAAACCTCAACCAATTAAAATGTAGATTTATAGAGGGCAGCTCCAAAAGATATATCTGCAATACAACCCTTACACCTAAGGCTCAGGGATCACTGCAGAAAGACAGGCAAAAAGATTATATGAGTCAGAGGAACAGAAAATTTACTGAACCTATGTCTCCCAGAAATGTCAGAAACTACACCCACAAAGTCTTACCAACATGACTGCCAACACATGAACTAAAGTTTTTGAAATTAATATGTGACCCTTAAAACATCACCAAGATGTAATAGTATCTAATCTTATGAAATCACAGAGCACATGAGCAATGTTTATGTAAGTTTGCAGGACACTTAACTTACTGTTGGTCTGTAAATCCAAACAAATAGCTAAATTCAACTTTCTTCTAAAACGATGTCCCCACTATGGTCAAATTCTCCATCTAACATGAGCTCTTTATCTTCTGAGGTACTCAGGAACTGATGGTACAGGAAGTCACTGCATTGTATTTATGTGCTTAATTCAGCCAACTTCAGGTGTACCACAGTTAGGAGGAGGAAATTATTAGTTGTTACCTATTTAAGATATTTAGAGAATCCACATAAGGGGTGCCAACTTTGCACAGGAATGTTGACTAAGCATATAAAACACACTGTTATACAGACGGCTCCAACTCATGTGACTTAAGAAACCTGCTTTGAATAAGTGCATATAACATTTTAGCCCCGTCCTTTAATTCATTTGATGAACATCTGATGATATGGAGAGAAAAGTATGATTTTTGCCAGGGCAGATACCACAGACATGGTGCATCAAAGGACTGAGGCTTTCTATGAGAGAAATAAGCAGCCTAAGAAGGAAGGTTTTATTAACCAGCCATGCCTTCTCCAAAGTGTTTGTAAGGATCCCCGGGTATTGGGGTGGCCAGAAAAGCTTGGGGCAGAACGAAGCTGCTGATGGAGATGTTTACTCGACTTGCAGGGTAAGTAAAGGCTAAAACGTCGTCACCCATTAGACATGTTTTGATCCCTTTCAGATTCACGTCTTTGAATTTATGGACCACTTTTTTTCTCACTGAGGAGTCTAAGGTACTTCATTGTAGTGGCAGTTGAGGCGAGAACCTTGCTGGGCCCTTTGTTTTTTCACATTTCTTCAAAGAAGCTTTCAAACCACTGAGGTACAGCTTTGAAACTGTTGTTCTCCCTGACATGAGAGCTGAGCTAGTGTAGACAGGGGTACTCTTCTCATCTCCTTAAACAAATGCTCCAGAAGGGAATCTGTGTTAAACAAAGGAGGGCTGCTGCTCTTTGTGGGCAGGTCGCTCCAGCTGTACATCAGAACAGGCTCTACATGAAAAGCTCCGTCCCCTACCCACAAAGACATGAACCCAGCAACCGCCTTTTGAAAAGAAACCTCCCCCTTAGTCCCTCACAGCGTTCACTTGACTCTGATTTAACAGTGTTTACTGAGGCCAGGTGGGCCTGGGGCCCTGGGACAAAGAAGGCCCAGCATGAGGATGCTTAAACACAGTTAAAGTTGGCCTTACCTTCACCTTTGAGGAACAAGAACAGCATGAGGAATTCACAGAGCTGTGCTCAGAAAACATAAATATTATATAAAAGAAAAAGTTCAAAGGGGAGAAATTCTCCAATCATAGGAGAAGAAACAATAGAAAAAGGAGGTAGGAGGACTGCTAATTCAAAACACTGAGCATGTCTGGAGCTGAGCATGCATCTCAGTAGAACCCACTACTGGAAATGCTGTTCCCCTAGAAATGCATACTCCGTTCCTGGTGGGGGTTGGCTTCCTCTCAATCTTACAGACTTCCTGGTAGGAGAAAAAAAAGAAGAAGTCATAGCAGAGACAAACTAACCAAAATAATATTAACAATTGAAATATGAACTGCTTTTGTATTTGAAGGGTGGTGGGATAGTTTATTATTTTGTTTTATGAAATTATCTAAAAATAAGATTTTTTATGAGTTTTCCATATCACAAAGAACATTAGAAAAGCTCCTGGTTTGTGTGACGACGGTGAGACAGAACTAGATGAGCCAGCAGAGGGGACGGGTTCAAATACGGAGCAGTAATGAGCTACCGAGAATGAAGGTGATGAAAGAAATTCTTTGGCACTCTGGCGGGAAAAAACAACTAATTTTCTTAGTACATAATATGTTGCATCTTTTTATATCACTTACAAAGGAAATGTTCTCTGGTTTCTAGAGTAAAAGCTTCATCTAAAGCTCTGTTGGCTGACTCTGAAAAGCAATGATTTTAGAGAGTGTAATTAAAATAATTACAAGAGAAATGGGTACAAGTCCTTACCATGATGCGACTTTAAAATGCCATTTTTTTTTTTTTTTAGGGAAAATGGAGAAAATAGAGGGTATTCAAGCATACATAGTTAGGCCATTTAGACAAACAACTTTTATCGAGTACAAGTTCATTTTAATGTAGCAAGATGTTAACAAGCTCCACCAATGTATTCTTTCAGGATGGATCATTTTGGAAGAAGAAGTTCTAAAATCCAGCTTAGTGTGTGGTTTACCATTCCCAAGCGAATGGGTCACACAGAACTTCTTCACTACATGAGCTTAGCGGGAGCTCTTGCAGACCTGGGCAATGACCACGAAAGCCTCAATTATGGATGCTTTTCCCCAAGGTAACAACTCTGCTGTCAGTGAGACTCAGATTGTAGCAAGGATGTATAAACCTTTTCCCCATCTATTAGGGAAATGTGCGCGTTCCTAGTGGATTTATAATTTCCTTTACACAAATTATAAAGGGCCTGGGAAAAGAAAGATATTCACTTCTGTTGTTGGTTAATTAGTTGGGTAACTTGGATGTTTCTAACCTACTAACTGTCTCTGATGTGTTGGAATTGTGATGATCTTTAGCGTCTCTAATCCTAGAAAACATTTTTTAACAAATACTTATTTCTAACACAGTGGCTAGGAGATGTCTGTCGTGAACTATGTTGCCTTTAGAAACCTTATAGACTAGCTATGACTGGTCCAGACTTTGTCACTTGTACCGACTTGTTCCTTCTCAACCCACCTCCTATTGAACAAGGCCATTTTTGCATTATATCATAGCTTGGATATGAGAATGATCGTTTTGGGCACCAACAAGAGTTTCTTTTTATAACTGTGCTTCCATCCCCAAAGCTTTACAAAGATTAATCCAGATCATATGGAAGCTGATGAAGTACCTCCAGTTTCGATTCCTTCATCACTCTCCAGAGCAGCTCCAAGAACAGTAGATCCCCCACTTTGACTACCTAAAAGGGGAAAAAAGTAAGAAAAAAAAAAGGAAAGAAGGAAAGGAGGCTAGGGAGGGAGGGTAAGCCCAGTACAGATAAGCTAACAAGCCTAGAAGGGATAGTAAAAAAGTAAAGAACAAAGAATAGTCTAGAAACTGAGACAGTCTGAAGTTAGTTACTAGTAAAACTGTAAGCTTTTTCTGGCAACGGAGCATGGTCACATGTCTCCCATGGTGTTACAAAACAGTAAGGAAGGTTGCAGAAGCTGTGTGCAGTAAACTGGTAATTTTTAGACAAGCAACCCTCCTGTCTCACACATAGTTCACTACATTCCTGGTCCACTACGCTGTGGGCTTTTGAAGATGGAATTGTAATAACAGAAAAATAGCATTAACCTTTTTGCGCTACTAATGTATACTGGGCTCCCTAGGCTACATTTAAATGAGAATAAATGGATGTGAATAGGCTAGCACGATGAGGAAGGTGATCAACGCCTGAAAGTGAGGTGAAATCAGACTTTCATGCTTCCTCCATACCATAGGAGCCTCTGTGTACAGACAGGAACGCTTTATGCCGCTTTGATGGGACTTCTGATTGCTGCAGAGTAGACTGCATTACAGCTGTATTGTACATTGTGCTGTGTTAGCGGCTCACACAGCGTGAGTCACGGGATTAGGAAGAAGTGGTTTCTCCTGAGCTCTGATTATTACAACTATTTCAGTCCCATGGAAAGGATGGGGAAATGATACACAGTGATTATCTTATTATTTGATCTTCAAGCAAGCTTAGATATTTTCTTCTAATGCGTGAGGTAGGCAGAACTGTCAGAGACTGAAGGAGAACATCCTTCCTTCATCTCTCTGACCTAACACAGGCATCTTAATAGATACCCAGAAAAAAAAGCTACTTCCTGAGTCACAGGATATTATAGTTCAGCCAAACAGGAACAGGATGCTCCTGTAGGTTATAATATCAACATTTAATACTGGGCTTTTAGCAGAGATATGACATTCTAGGTGTCTGTGGGCACCTTTTCTCTTCAGACTCCTTTAACTAAAAAGGTTTCCAGCCACTCATACCTTCTTTGCCATTTTCTTGAATTACACCTTTTTAAAACAACGTTTATTCATTTATCATGGATACAGTGTTCTGCCTGCAATGTATGCCTTCAGGCCACAGAGGGCACCAGATCTCATTGTGGATGCTTATGAGCCAGCACATGGTTGCTGGGAATTAAACTCAGAACCTCTGGAAAAGCAGCCAGGGCTCTTAAACTCTGAGCCATCTCTCCAGCCACATCTTATCATTTTATAATACCTACAGCACATTGGAATTGGATACATGTATCCATTTTTTCATGAGCACAGGAGAAAGCATAGCTATCGAGGCACATGGCTGGAAGGAGCAATGGTCCCACAGGTAGTTCCAGGAGGCTCCCTACCTTAGATAGGGAAACCCTTCTGCTTGGAAATGCATTCCAGAAAGTTCTTCTCCTCTTGTGGCAAGCATCTTTCATGACTCTCCTCCTCCCTGGAAGAATTTCACTTGGCACTGCCATCCGGGACCATCCAAATCCTAGAAGGAAGTTTTGGAAATCTCAGCTGTCAACATCTGCTCACAATTTAGGAGCTGTACTGTTCAACAGACACATCTAATGGCTAAGGTGCAGGAATGCAAAGTTCACTTGAGAGAACATAAAATAATAAATGAGTGTAAAAATATACAACTTTAAGAGGCTTTAAATACAGACTAATGACACATACTTGAAACACTACTTCCATCTACCTGTTTTTGTTTTTGTTTTTGTTTTTGTTTTTAATGCAGAGCTAGGGAGTTGAAGAAATAGGTCCATTAGCAAAGAGCTTGCTACACAAGCTTAAGCACCAATGTTTAGATGCTAAGCCAGGTCCCTCGTAAAACTTTAAACATGTTGTCAAACACCTGTAGTCCCAGCACTGGGGAAGAGGAAACAGGAAGAAGACCCCCCTGGGCCTTGCAAGACAGCTTGTCTAGTCTTTCAATGAACTCCAGATTCAATTAAAGGACCTGCCTCAAAAAATGAAGGTGAAGAGCAATTGAGAAAGCATTCCTGGCTACCATACACATGTGCACTGGCAAATATGCTCACTCAGAACACATTTGGACACATACAAGCACACAAGAAAAACAACAGTTCACGATAATGAGCTTGAGCTAAGATGAAACCAGTACCCTCAGCCCCTGAAGATTGTCTTTCTCTTTTGGAAATGAGTGAAGAAGGAAGAGAGTGAAGTTAATAGCTTTGATTACTTCCTTTTAAATCATACTCAGATAATTCAAAGTACAACTAATAAGTGTAAAAGCATTTTTTTCAGTACTCTTATCATTGTAAATATTTAAAAAATGCCTCTTAGAGAATATCTGTGGTTCCAAAAGTGACAGAAAGTTAGGAAGATATCAAAGACTGATCAGAAGAAATGGGTACTAAAGAGTCTATGATGATCAGAATACAAAATAATATATGGGATATACAGACATTCCCTCTTTGAAGATCTATATAGAAAGTACCTAGTGCAGAACTGTATTAGTTACTTTTCTCCTACTCAGATAAAACACCATTTATCTGGGCTTACAGTTTGAGACAGCTAGGGTCCATAGTGGAGGGGACAGCACTGCAGTAGGCCACAGACATGGCTGCCAGAACCAGAAGCTGAGAACTGAGTGCTCATTTCTCAAACTACAAGCAAGATTAAAAGAGGAAACTCAGATGCTAGTGAGACCTTGAAATGTCAAAGCCCACCCCAGTGGCATACTTCCACTTTAGAAGCCCACGCTTTCTAAACATCCCTAAACAGTACCATCAACTGGGCATCAAATGCCAAGAGCCTATGGGGGACACTGTAAATTCTAACAACCATAATGCCTGAGATTATTTTAAGAGCCAGATGAATTTTCAAAACAAGCCTTTTTTTTTGCATTGAGCTTTTATTTCAGTTGGTAGAGACAGATAATATGTCTACAAGAAAATTAACAATAGCTTCCCCCAAGGACATTAGTTCATTACTGTAGCCTCCAAAACCATCTCCACAAACAAGAAATGTGAAATGATTTTGCTTTTAACACAAAGCCTTTCCAAAGTTAACATGTCAGAGTTTTAATAATGTAAAAAATGTTAAGTGTGTCTATTTGAGAAAGGCACAAACTCAAGGAAATTTTAGGTCTCAAGAAAGAAGACAAGAGTACTGTACCTTTGCCCATTTTGCATTGGCTATAATTTTACCTGGCTTAGTAAAAAAAGTGAAAAACCTCATTCTAAGAACAAATCCATGTTTGGGAGGAACCAAGGTCACAAGACTGACTGTCTTGTTTACTTGGAATTTTCTCATAAACTCTGATATCTCCTCATACAGGTTCATTTGTGTTCTGACACTTAGTACCTAAGAAATTCTTCTTAAATGGCTTAGTATGAACTTTTAGTCAAGACAGAGTCAATCTTTCATTTTGTTAGAATTGGATATTATTTAGTATATTATGAATTAATAATCAATGGTAAGTCATAATGTGTTATCTAATGACATAATTACTACATTAATATGCAAAGGATGAAGCAACTATGCCTGAGTTGGTTTTATCAATCATTTCCTTTTCTATTCTGGCTGTAACTTACCTGACTGAAATGAAATGTTAACATTATAAAGGTGTAATTCCAGAAACTATATATAAAGTAATGGCAAGTTACATGGCTTCCTTGAGATTTAGTTTCATGATTGCAAATAAAAAAATTTTTTTCTTCCTCATGATTTTTAAGTTGATTATAAGAAGAATAAATGAAATTGCCTATTAAGTATTTAAATTACTGATAGTTTCACTTACAACTTCAGTGAAATTTTGTTAATTTGTTTGCATTACACTCTAGTTTATTTTGATACAGTTGAGTGACTTTTCCTAGAGAGACAGAAGTAACTATTTACCCCAGATAAGGCACCAAAAACAAACTAAAGAAATGCTTCTATCCAAGTCTAGCTTAGTGAGCCAGTGAGTTTATTGGGATGACTTACAGGACTGTGGGTTAGAGGACCCTGGGTGACTCAGGCAGTTGCATCACTGAAAATCAGATCAAATGTGAGTGACAAGTCACCAAGGCTATATCCTTTCGTATAACTTGCAGCTGCATCAGAGAGCCAGACATTTCTTCTCCCCAACAATTCTTATAGCTTACATAACCTTGGGGAGGAATCTTGTAAGTCTTGTACATTTCAGAAGCTTCTTTAGCTTTATACGTTGTTTTTATTTCAAGTCTTCTGTATCTTCCTCCTCCCTCCAGGATGAAATGCTTCAACTTAAAGGGAAGATTGAGCAACAGTTATCACAAAGGAAAATTTGACACATCATTATTATGCTTATTGCTTTCATTTTATAACCTTCTAAATGGATGTTTCTCAAATATATATATATATTAATAACAACATTAAACTTCTTTAATGCCGAATCTGGGTAAGGCAGAACATCGTGGAAGCATGTGAAGAGGCATGAAAGCATTCACCTCTTGGGACACCAGAAGATTGAGGTAGGGACTCTCCAAGCCATACTTTTAATGGTTACATTCTCCAGGTATGACCCACCTCCAAGAGTTTCCATAAACTCCCCAAATAGCACTACCACCTAGAGACCAAGCATTCCACACACATGCCTATGTGAAATCTTCAAATCATGGCACTCAAATCTGTGCAAAATGGTAATCACTAACTATTTTATCATAGTAATGTAATTATTATCATTTTGTTGATTTTCTTCCAGATTATTTTCTATGACTATTTTTCAGTTTAATTGCAACATATACTCTTTTATTCTTTATTTTGATATCGTGATTTTTCACTTGTTACATAAATATAATGTTCCCACTTTACTATAGTTGTTTTCTAACCATTATTTTCTGATAGCTACATCATTTTGTCAACTAAATATATTGTAGTTTACTTGAACATTTTCAATTATTTGTTACTTGGGTGATTTCCAGTTGTTCACTTAAATAAATTTTATAAACTTAAAGAAGAGAAGGGTGGGGGGATCTAGTTTCCTTTTCTCTCTCCATTCTTTCTTTCCTTCCTGCTCTCTTCTAAACCAAAGCACAGCATGCCTGACCCTTTTGGAGAAAAGAACTGAATTCTTCCAGTCCTCACTTGCAAGAGAACACTGCTGAATAATTCATGAGTACATAACGATGAAAGAGATATACAACATCTAGCTGATTATTAACATAATACAGCCAAATGAAACATTATCCTAAGACGTCACTTAATTGCAGCTCTGAAAATGAGACTTTCAACATTTTAGAAAGAAGTCATATTTGAGATGTAAATAAATACATTTCAAAATTATTTTAAGGCTTTGCCTAGTGCAAATTCTTTCCTATAAATGGTAGTTATTGGAAGTTGTTCCCCACCCCCGTGACACACACACACACACACACACACACACACACACACTAAACAGGAATGGAAAATCAGACCTTTCAACTTACTTAGTGAATAATCAAGAGGATAATGTAGTAAACTTCCAAAATTTCTACAAATAAGAGGTAACATAAAAATCACCTAGATTTTTGTCTATGAATGTTAGTTTTACTTTTTCATTAGGTGCTTTAAGAAACAACTCAAATAGGGGCATAGAAACTATGCTAATTACTTCAAACACTGGTAATGTTTGACTATATAATCCCCCAAAGCAATATATTTCTTATATCAAAAATGGAAATGAAAAAACTAACAAAAAAAATACAAGCACAAAACATTTACTTTACTTAGAACTGAGAGAAATGAGGAGCAGGCAGGATGGAGCACGAGTGCCAACATCTACACAGGCCATCAAGTGCATGAGCGATAGGAAAACTGTGAATGTGCCCACTCCAACTGCTTCCCAATCCCTCCCCAGTGGGACTTCTGCTGGCTGCTCACTAGATCTCCTGTGTCCTGGGATTTCTGATTTCCCATTGCTTCCCAGAATCAATGACTTCTTATCATTATTCATTTCACCTCTTTATTGTGGTGAAAATAATTCCCCCGGTGGCTTCCAAAGAAGGCAAGTGTTTTGAGTACTTCCATGTCTGAAATTTTGTTTCTACTCCCTATAGTCCTACTACATGATCAACAGTTTGACTGGGACCACACCTCTCTTCAGAAGACTATGTTCCAATGTATTTAACAACAGTTCATGGTTGCAGTTGAAAAATCTGTGTCATTCAGACATCATTGTAACGGAGAGGACCTGGGGAGATGTGTGTGTCAGGTGACTGAGGTTAAACTAAGGTGCAGGTGGTGCTGATTATCAGGTTTTTTTTGGAAAAGTGACTCAGTCTCCACTTCAGTTCTTGCTTTGGTACTTCTCTTCACTGGGCTAAATTGAAGCCTCTTGTTCAGACCCTCTATTGTATAAAATTATTATTGAAAGGCAGGCATCCAGAATAGTTGCTCACTGCCTGACAAAGTCTGTAAGATCAACTGCTCACATTCCCTGTTGTTTTATCTGTATATATACCTTAATCCCACTTCTGCAATATCCGGCTTTTCCTAGAGCTGGACTGGATCAGAGTATTTTTAGGCTAATCGGTCTCCAAGCTTCCTGTATTTCAGTTTTTTTCAGCCACTTCAATCTTCTATGTACGGTGACCTTGTAAAATAATATTTTTAGTTACTTATTGATTTCCCTTTAAAGTGTTGAAGAACTGGGTAGAAGAGATAGTTATTCGTAATGGAAATAAAGGGAAGCTGGTTTTCATTCCTGAGGTGGAGGGTCTGTCCCTAGGGTAGAGCTACACAGAAAAGTCAGATATAGTGGTGCTCACTTGTAATCCCAATGCTGGGTATGTAAAGATAGATGAGTCTCTCTTATGAACTAGCCTAATCAGTAAGCATCAATTGTCTTAGTTAGGGTTTCCATTGCTGTGAAGGGATACCATGACCATGGCAGTGCTTATAAAGAAAAACATTTCATTGGGTCTGGCTTAGTCTAGAGTTCAGAGGTTTAGTCTAAATATCATCATAGTAGGAAGCATGGCAACATACAGGCAGATGTGGTGCTAGAGAAGGACCCAAGAGTTCTACATCTGGATCAGCAGGGCAGCAGCAAGAGACACTGGATCTGACTTGAGCATCTGAAACCTCAAGACACACCCCCAAAGACACACTTCCTCCATCACAGTCATACCTACTCCAACAAGGCCACACCTCCCAAAGTGCCACTCCCTATGTGCCTCTGGGTGTCATTTTCATTCAAACTACTCAAATGATGGCCTCCTTGAGGCATCCTTGGTTCTCCCAGTCTACTATTCCTCCCTCTAAGTTCTTGGAGCACTGTGAACACATTTCTACTTTCTACATTGCTTTCTTCTAAATCTACTACACCTACATCCCATGTAAGACATTTGAACACTTATGCCTGCTCATTGTGCCTTGCCTTCTATTTCAGGGCTCTTATTGTAAGGACACAGACTACTACTTCTATGCAGCAGCATAACACCTGAAATAGTCAATTTCAGACTTTAGTATACTTATAGTTCACTTTGTGGAGTTGTTTAAAATGCAGAATTAATGACTTCACCTCAAAAAAGTTGACAATGACAGTACCAGTGTCTCAAGAAATGGTTATTTAACATGTATACCTACATGGTTTTGACATACATAGTACTTGGCTGACTTTGTTTCATTCCCTGTTCCTGTGACAAAACACTGTGGCAAAAGCAACCCATGGAGAAAGCATTAATTCTGTATCACAGTTCAAGAGTATGCTCCACCACAGAGAGGAATTTAAGGCAACTCTACAACAAAAATAGAACCATAGACTAAAAAAAAAAAAAATCAGAAATTTGCAATTCTACAAGGTATAACTAAAAAGAGTGAAATATGTATAAACAACCCAGGAAAGACTGACACAGATTTGTAGATGCCATGCTCATAACCACATTTAGAATTGGAAGACCAATATTTTAAAAATAAAAATGGAGAACAACTGCAAATCAACCAATGTAATTTGTCCATTTAGTACCTGGACAAATGTTTAGTCTTGTGTTTAGGAAATACACCACAGATAATGGTTAATATCAATTGTCAACAATTGATTGTTGACACCTCAAATGACAGACTGTAGAGTCACCTCAGATGCCTATGAAAGAATATTTTGTTTGTGTTCATTACTCTGGGAAGGCTTGCCCACTGTGGGTGGCACCATTCTCTAGCTAAGGTCCTGAATTGTATAAGTAGAGAGAGAGAGTTGAGTAGAAACATACATACATTCATTCTCTATTTCTTGACTGTGGATATAATGTTCTATTTTGTTGTTACCATTAATTTATCTCTTACAAGCATTCTATTTGCAAAATTCTTGACTTGACAAATGTATAATCAGTTCAAGCCATGAATACACCATAGATTAGGCGATTTGAAAAAAAAATGTGAGAAAAACAAAGATGGCAGCAACCACTACATAGCTCTGAGGCATCTGAAGGGCCATGATGACTACGAAGGGTGATATGGCATCAGAAAAGGAGCCACAATAACTCCAGAACTACTAAGTTTTTTAAAAATGGCAAATTTTATGAAAAGATGATTTTTAAAAAGTAGACTCATGAAGTTACAATGATGATGGAACATATCCTTCACCACAATGTCTCAGTCAGCAGGCTGCAAGCTCAAAGGTCATGCAGGAAAAGCAATGGGAATACCATTGTCTATCACAGGGAAATGTGAAGCAGCATGGAGCTCCGACAGAAACAGGTCATTACTGAATAGACAGTGAGCTCAGGACAGCTGCAGTGACACATACCTGTTTCCAACACAACTATGACCAATGAATATTCAGTGGAGAGGTGGAAAAGATGTTGGAACAGAGTGGTCAATGCTCAATGGAGAGAGGCAGAGCTAGAGACTCAAAGGTGGTGGTAGGGAGGAGAGAAGGCTGTAGGGGTAGAGACATAGAACATTTCCTCACTGAATAGGGCTAGCATAGTATTTGCAGAAGCCCAGAGTTTGCACAGACTCAGCCCCAGAACACACTGCCCAGCTACACAATCTCCCTGGTTCTGAGCAACAATAGGATATCTGAGAAAAAGAATGGTTCATTTTCTGTATTGGACTTCATAGAAAGAACTTCATGTTCCACTGCTCAAGGCAGTGTTGAAACCCGAGGTTTATGTGGATGTTCATGGTTCTACAGCAGCTGGGGGCCATGTTGATGTCTGTGGCCCATGCTACTACCTAAGGCCATGCAGATGTCCTTGGTCTGTGTTGCTGATTGAGGTGAAGTTGATGTCCATGACTGTTGCACTGAGAGCTTTGTCGGTATTTGTAGCCCATGCTTGGGCAGAGGCTATGTTGATGTTTGAGGTCTGTACTGCCACCCGAGTCCATGCTGAGGTCAGTGTCCCACGCTGATGCGTGAGACTATGTGGACATACAATGTCCATTGTCTGTGCTGTTGCCAGAAACCATATGGAAGTCCATGTTACTTGCCCCCACTGACCGTAAAGGGCAAGGAAGCTAGTTTTGCAGTGATATTAATGACTACAGATTCACAGTTGAGAAGGAGGGACATAGAAGGCTTCTGTGACAACTCTTACTCCCATTCTAACCCTTAAAGAAGTAACAACCTAAAAGTAAACCATTAAAGAGACCTCTTAAAATCTGTGATAAGGATGCTGAAGTATAGTTCTCCATTATTGATGGCTTCTGGCAGGGGTGTAGGTGGGAAGGATTCAGTTTTCTTTAAGGGCTGGCCACTGGAAGTTTGAACATACTCCAGTGAGTATATAAGCCACACAACTTGGACTTCATTTTCTTCTCTTTTTTCCTTCTTTCTTCTTTCTTCTTTTTTCTTCTTCTTCTTCTTTCTTCTTCTTCTTCTTCTTCTTCTTCTTCTTCTTCTTCTTCTTCTTCTTCTTCTTCCTCTTCCTCTTCCTCTTCCTCTTCCTCTTCTTCCTCCTCCTCCACCTCCTCCTCCTCTCCCTCCTCCTCCTCCTCCTCCTTCTTTGGGTAGGGGGAAGTCATGAGGGTGGATGTGCAGACCTGGGAGCACTGAGAAATAAGTGTGATTGACGTTCATGATGTAAAATACCTAAATTAAAAAACTATGAAAAAATTAAAAAGAAAAAAATGTATTTTATCAAAGTTCTGGAAACTGGAAATCCAACATTTGAATATAATTATAGCTAAAATAAATGTGTATACATACACAGGGCTTCCTCAATTACTTAAATATAGCAGATCTTCAATAAACATTTGTTTTGTGAGTGAAATTGCCAACTCCTATAAAACAATACTATAAGATGGCAAAGAGAAGAAGACCATGTAGTGTGTTTTGCTTTAGACAAAGTCAACATGAAAATATGGAGACATGACTGTTGATGGACTTGCTTTAAGAGAGGTCACTAAGATTTCCATTGGGAATAGAAAGCATTTAAATATGTTGTTTACATGTGTTTGTTTTCTCACCAGCCTCTGTTTAGCACATTGAACTATAAATATCAATGGAGATCAATACAGACGAAGTCAGCAAAAGGAATAAGTATCACACCTATAATTTGAATAGTCACTTTTCGAACGTTTCAAGAATTTTCAATAGGCTGAAGTAAAGTCATTGGAAGCTAATTATGTGCATTGCATTTCTCTCTCTCTCTCTCTCTCTCTCTCTCTCTCTCTCTCT